>NW_022196913.1:23944407-23995567 GCF_008632895.1 Mastomys coucha
CTCTCTCTCTCTCTCCCCTCCCACTCTTCCTTCCTCCATCACTCCCTCCCTCTAGGGAGAAATGAACCTGAATAAAATAGTGAAATGGGGGTGATTTTTCTTTTATGCTTTCAGAGCACTGTATCGTCTACCAAAGCCTTGGGCATTACTTAGTCATCTAACCTCTCTCTTCCTCTTGTTGCCTAACAAGTTTTGTTCTTTTCTGTGTCCCATTTCTCTAAACAACCTGTCACACAGGGATGAACAAATTCCTTGCCAGCTTCTCATATCCTGTGTCTTCGGATCTCATATATTATTCTTCCCAGAAAATAACAACCCTAGCTAACAACAAAACCACATTTACTCTATCACATCATTTCATGCTTAGAGTAGAGCTAGAAATCTCACGTTTCTCCACAATATAGATACCCATGTAGGGCAGGAATTGTAATTCCTTTCTGTTTCCATCACAGTTGTTAGCAGGTCAGCTGTCTAGTTGTTTCACTGGAGAAGGACATACTGGAGTATGAACAGTCCTCTTGTGACTCTCTCCACAAACTCCAGCTCTGCATACTCCATTCCTGTTTTCTTTCCAAGATTCATGCCACTGGAAGAAACTGACTTCATATCTCAGCTCCTAGAGTAGGTTCTGAATTTGTTCTAAGATAACTGAATAGTGGGCCTTCATTCCCACCTCATCCTTAACACCAGCTCATCATGAACATATGACCTAAGAGGACCAATTGGAATGGGTTTCATGACTCCTCAGGTCACTAGACAATGGCAAACTCTTGTTTTAAATAGTGGGATGTGTTTGTCCAAGGACCAGTGATGCTGCACTCATATCATTGCCTTAGAAGTGGTCAGCATTGAAGCTACTGCTCACCTCAGGGTGCTAATGCTTACTGGTATCTGCTGTAAGAACTGTATTTTAATGTGAAATAAAACAGGATGGAAAATCCCCTACTAAGATTTGCATCCGTCAAATCCTGATTACAACATAAAAGAAAGTGAAATGAGCCTTCTGCCCTGGTAACATTAGTGAAATTGCTGTGATGTCTTTGTCTATGATGTGGTACATAGCATAAAAGACCAGCACAGCTGGGTGGGTAGTCACTCCACAAACGTCCTTTCTTTTTCCCCACATCTAGAGGCCTTTGTCTTTAAAGGACAATCTTACAGCAATGCATTTTTAAATTCAGAATAAATATCTTCCAGCTTTAATGAGGATTAAACTAACACAAATGAGGGATCCCTGGGTACTCTATAATGCCTAATGCTTGAGATACAGATTAATGAGAAGCCACTGGGAAAATCACAAGAGCATACATCCAGTTTCTGCACCCTGAAGCAACACAGCATGATGTAATGGGACTTGTGACACAAGAGGCAGATCAAAACAGCACATAGCAAAAAAAAAAAAAAATGTTTCATTTCTTGGATCATGTCTTTAAAACAAAAAGTGCTCCTTGAAAACTGAGCATAATATAAACTTTCTTCAAGGTTATTTTAATAATCATAAGTTAAATTGAATGCTATTAAAGTTACTCTTTAACTTTTTTTCAAGTTGAGCAAGGTCTGGGAAAATGGGTCAGTCATTAATATATTTGTCACACAAGCCTGAGGGTCCAAGTTTAAATCCTCAGAAATCTGCATAAATGTCAGGTAGGTATCAACAAGCTCTGAGATTGAAGACCCTGCCTCAATGAGTAAGATGGATTACAGATGATTTCCAATATCAACCTTTGGCCTCCACAAGCACATGCACCCTACAAACATGTAGAAACATGCAAATACTCACAGGCATATGATACACAGACATGAAAATTGGAGAAAGGACAACAATTTTTGTGTAACTGGAAACTAATTACCAAGAGAACAAAGTTATTTAAAATTCCTGTTCTAAACTAACATTTTGGGTTACCTATGGGTGTGGTAATTTGAATAGGTACAGCCCCCATTACTATTTTGAGTGTTTGACCCATAGGGAGGTGCACTATTAAGAGATGTGGCTTTGTTTGAGGAAGTATGTCACTGTGGGAGCCAGCTATAAAGTTTGTTGTATGCTAAGGCTATGCCCAATGTGGAACTCAGTCTCATTTTGCTGCCTGTGGCTCAAGATGTAAAACTTCCAGGTCCTCCAGCAGCACTATGTCTGCCTGCATGCTTCTATGCTTCCTGACATAGTGATAATGGACTAAGCTTCTGAAACCATAAGCCAGTCACAATTAAATGTTTTCCTTTCAAAGAGTTGTCTTGGTCATGGTGTCTCTTCACAACAATGAAACCCAAACTAAGACAATGGGCTACATTGTAATTCTCCCCTCCTGGTTTATTTTTATGGTGTCAGACTGTGGAAAATATCCACACTTACAATTTTAAAATTCTGAAATCTTAGAGGAAAATGCAGTCTTTGGAGTCCATGTTAATTGACTCGTTCCATGAGTAAAATTGTGGAGCATCACAGTACCAATTACCATGATTATATTGTTCAGCTGTATGTCTGGGTGCTAATTAACATCTACTACAAAAAAGAAGCTTTTCTGATGAGGGCTGAACAATGTACTGCTTTATATGTATAACAGTATGCCATTAGGGTTATTGTAGTGCTATGTTAATTTAGCAGATTTCCCTTAGGACCCAAGGTTTATCTAGTCTCAGGTTCTTGGTTTTATTAACAGTACCCGGTATGGGTTCTACCTAAAAGGGAGGGTCTTAAATCTTATAAAAAAATAAGTCATTAGTTAGTCCCCTAATATCTGTGCCATTTTGTATCAATTGCTTTGACGAGATACAATGATTTAAAAGATGTAGTAGGAAATATAATGAGCCTATGTCCCAGCCTTGCAATTTAATGAACTTGTAAAAGTCTCTTTGCTTCACGTTGTTAGGTCTTTTAACTTTCTAGAGAATAACAATACAAGCCTTACAATGGCCACACTTCCTCAAGACTGGGAAACAGGATCCCACTCACATTTGCCCCTAAACTATCAGCATAAAATCCATTCTATTCTGTATCTAGGAAAATCTAAAGGCCAAAGTGTATATGTGGGAGGAGGGGGAATCATTGAAACAGAAGACAAGAAGAAGAAGAAGAAGAAGAAGAAGAAGAAGAAGAAGAAGAAGAAGAAGAAGAAGAAGAAGAAGGAGAAGGAGAAGGAGAAGGAGAAGGAGAAGGAGAAGGAGAAGGAGAAGGAGAAGGAGAAGGAGAAGGAGAAGGAGAAGGAGAAGGAGAAGAGAAGGAGAAGGAGAAGGAGAAGGAGAAGGAGGAGAAGGAGAAGGAAGATGATGATGATGATTTGACTTTGCAAAATGAGCATTCTGCCCATATTTAAATTCTGATGCTATTAGTTGCTCTAGTAGTACAATTTAATATAATGGATCATTCCCTCAATTTTGTGATTAATTGTTGTAAATCATACAAGTGACAACACAGAGATGTAGAAACTCTGTTTAGACCCTTGCATAGAGACATTCTATTTTATTTTTATTAATCTTTTTTATATAGTCCAGATTTTATCCCACTCCTAGTCCACCCTCTATTGTTCCATAATCCCATACCTCCCCTCCACCATCCATCTCAACAAGGATATCCCCAAACTCCCACTTCCCAAACCACCAGAACCACCCACTCTAGTCTCTTGAGAGTTAGGGGCATATTCTCTGACTGAGAACAGACCCAGCAGTCCTCTGCTGAATATATGTCAGTGGCTTAATATCAGCTGCTGTATGCTGCCTGGTTGGTGGTCCAAAGTCTGAGAGATCTCAGGGTCCAGATGAATTGAGGCTGCTGGTCCTCCTACAGGGTTTCCCTCCTCCTCAGCTTCTTCCAGCTTTTCCCTAATTCAACCACAGGGGACAGCAGCTACTGTCCATTGGTTGGATATAAGTATCTGTATCTGACTCTTTCGGCAGCTTTTTGGGTCTTTCAGGGGCAGTCATGGTAGGCTCCTTTTTGTGAATACACTGTAGCCACAGCAGTTTCAGGCCTTGGAACCTCCCCTTGAGCTGGATCCCAATTTGAGCTTGTCGCTGAACCTCCTTTACCTCTGGCTCTTCTCCATTTTTGTCCCTGTAGTTCTTTCAGACAGGAATAATAAGGTGTCAGAGTATTTTACTGTGTAATGGCAACCCCATTCTTCACTTGATGCCTGGTCTTTCTGCCGGAGATAGGCTCTACAAGTTCCCTCTCCCCAATGTAGGGCATTTCATCTAAGGTCCCTCCTTTTGTGTCCTGAGAGTCACCTTCCAGGTCTCTGGTGCATTCTATAGGGTCCCCACATCTCCTACCTCCCGAGGTTGCCTGTTTCCATTCTTTCTGCTGGTCTGCAGGGATTCAGTCATGTTCCTCCAACCCAATACCTGATAATACTCCCCTCTTCCCCTCCCTGTCTCCTTTCCCACCAAGGTCCCCCTCTGCCTCCTGTGATTGCTTTCTTCTCTCTCTCAAGTGGGACTGAGACATCCTCACTTGGGCCCTTCAGCTTGTTAAGCTTTTTGAGTTCTGTAGAGTTTATCCTGGGTATTCTATATTTTCTTTTGGCTAATATCCACTGATTAGTGAGTACATACTATGCACATCTTTTGGATCTGAGCTACCTCAGTCAGGATACTTTCTAGTTCCATCCATTTGCCTGCAAAACTCAGGATGTCCTCATTCTTAATACCTGAGTAGTGGTATTCCACTATGTAATGAACCACATTTTCTATATTCTTACTTCTGTTGTGGGGCATCTGGGTTGTTTCCAGCTTCTAGCTATTACAAACAAGGCCACTATGAACATACTGGAACACATGCCACTGTGGCCTGGTGGGGCATCTTTTGGGTATATGACCAAGAGTGGTATAGCTGGATATTCATGTAGATCTATTTTCCAATTTTCCAACTTTCTGAGAAACCTCCAGATTGATTTCTAGGGTGGTTATACCAGTTTGTAATACCAACAGCAATGGAGGAGTGTTCTACTTTCTCCATATCCTGGCCAATATGTGCTGTCACCTGAGTTTTTGATCTTAGCTATTCTGATTGATGTAAGGTGGAATCTCAGGGTCATTTTGATTTGTATTTCCCTGATGACTGAGGACTTTGAACATTTCTTTAAGTGCTTCTCAGCCATTTGAGATTCCTCTGTTGTGAATTCTCTGTTTAGTTCTATGCCCTATTTTTTGTTTGGGTACTTTGGATTGAATTCTTTATATATTTTGGATGTTAACCCTCTATAGGATGTAGGGTTAATGAAGTTTTTCCTAATCTATAGGTTGCTGGGTTGTCCTATTGACTATGTCCTTTACCTTACAGAAGCTTTCCAGTTTCATGTGGTTCCACTTATCAATTCTTGATCTTAGAGCCTGAGATATTAGATTTCTGTTTAGAAAATTTCCCCTTATGCCAATGAGTTCAAGGCTATTTCCCACTTTCTCTTCTATTAGATTCAGTGTATCTGGTTTTATGCTAAGGTCCTTGATCCACTTTGACTTGAGCATTGTGCAAGATGACAAATATGGATCTATTTTCATTTTTCTACATACAGACTGCCAATTAGACCAGCAACATTTATTGAAGATGCTTTCTGTTTTCCATTTTTGGCTTCTTTGTCAAAGATCAAGTGTCCATAAGGTGTGGTTTTATTTCTGGGTCTCCACTTCTATTCCACTTATCAAAATGTCTGTCTCTCTACCAGTGCCATGCAGTTTTTATCACTATTGCTCTGTAGTATAGCTTGAGATCAAAGATGGTGACTCCTGAAGAAATTCTTTTATTAGTAAGAATTGTTTCCCCTATTCTGGGTTGTTTGCTTTTTTAGATGAATTTAAGAATTGTTCTTTGTATGTCTTTGAAGAATTGTGTTGTGATTTTGATGGAGATTGCATTGAATATGTAGATTGCCTTTGATAGGATATCCATTTTTACTATGTTAATTATGCCAATCCATGAACATGAGAGATCTCTCCATTTTCTGAAATCTTCAATTTCTTTCTTGAGAGACTTGAAATTCTCGTCATACAGAACTTTCACTTGTTTGGTTAGAGTTACCTCAAGATATTTTGTATTATTTGTAGCTATTGTGAAGGGTGTTGTTTACCTAATTTCTTTCTCAGCCGGTTTATCATTTGTATAAAGATGGCTACTGATTTGTTTGAGTTAATTTTATATCCGGCCACTTTGCTAAAGTTGTTTGTCAGCTGTAGAAGTTCTCTGGTAGAATTTTTGGGGCCGTTTATGTATATCATATCATCTGCAAATAGATATACCTTTACTTCTTCTTTCCCACTTTACATCCCCTTGATCTCTTTTTGTTGTCTTATTGCTCTACCTAGGACTTCTAGTACTATATTGAATAGATACAAAGAGAGTGGGCATCCTTGAATTGTCCCTGATTTAATGGGATTGCTTCAAGTATCTCTCCATTTAGTTTGATATTGGCTGTTGGTTTGGTGTATATTGCTTTTATTATGTTTAAGTATGGGACTTGAATTCCTGATCTCTCCAGTATTTTTAATGTGAAGGGGTGTTGTATTTTGTCAAATCCTTTTGCTGCCTTATTTATAATACCAGAAACTAGAAACAACCCAGATGTCCCTCAACAGAGGACTGGATACAGAAATTGTGGTACATCTACATAATGGAGTACTACTCAGCTATTAAAAACAATGCATTCATGAAATTCTTAGGGAAATGGATGGATCTGGAGAATATCATCCTGAGTGAGGTAACCCAATTACAAAAGAACACACATGGTATGCACTCTCTGATAAGTGGTTATTAGCCCAGAAGTTTGGAATACAGAAAGAACAACCCACAAACAACAAGAAACTCAAGAAGTAGGAAGACCAAAAGGTGGACATTTCATTCCTCCTTAAAAGGGGGAACCAAATACCCATGGAAGGAGTTGCAGAGATTAACTATGGAGCAAAGACTGAAAGGACAAGCCTGCCTAAATATAGCTATCTCCTGAGAGACTCTGACAGTACTTGACTAATACAGATGTAGAGGCTCACAGCCATCCATTGAACTGAGTACACGGTCCCCAGTGAAGGAGTTGGAGAAAGGACCAATGGAGCTAAGGGGTTTGCAGCCCCTTAGGAAGAACAACAATATGAACTATGTAGTACCCTCAGAGCTCCCAGGGTCTCAACTACCAACCAAGGACTGCACATGGTGGGTCTGATTGTTCTAGCAGCATGTGTATAGTAGAAGATTGCAAATTTGATCTTCAATAGGAGGAGAGGACCTCAGCCCTGTGAAGGTTCTGTGCCCCAGTGTAGGGGAATGCCAGGGTCAATAAGTGGGAGAGGGTGGGGTGGCAGGCATGGGGAGAGGGGAGGTAACAGGGGTTTGTTCTTGTTGTTTTTGTTTGTTTGTTTGTCTGTTTTTTGGAGGGGAAACTGGGAAAGGAGAAATTTACGTGTAAATAAAGAAAATAACAAAAAAAATCCTTTTGCATGTAAATAAAGAAAATATCAAAAAAATCCTTTTGCTGCATCTAAGAAGATGATCATGTGATTTTTTTCCCTTTGAGTCTTTTTATATAGGGGATTACATTAATGAATTTTCACATATTGAACCAACCTCGCAACATGCATCACTTGATCATGGTGAATGATGGTTTTGATGTATTCTTGGATTCAGTTTGCAAGAATTTTATTGAGTATCTTTATATTGATATTAATAAGCAAAATTGGTCTGAAGTTCTTTTTTGTTGTTGTTGTGTCCTTGTGTGGTTTAAGTAGCAGAGTAATTGTGGCTTCATAGACTGAATTAGGCAATGTTCCTTCTGTTTCTACTTTATGGAATGGTTTGAGGATTATTGGTGTTAGGTCTTCTTTGAAGGTCTAGTAGAATTCTGCTCTAAATCTATCTGGTCCTGGGCTCTTTTTGCTTGGGTAGGTTTTAATGACTTCTTCTATTTCCTTGGGGGATATGGGACTGTTTAAATAGCTAACCTGCTCTTGATTTAACTTTAGTATGTGGTATCTGTCTAGAAAGTCATCCATTTCATCGTAGAGAATTCTTAATTACTATTAGCTAAAAATTTGAATATTCTAAGAGATGGATTCATTCATGCAATAAGTAACTGACCAGCATTGTTAAAAGTGAAATGGAGGTTCCTTAGAAACCATGTGGAAGGCAACATGTAATTCAGGTTATTGCACAATTGGTAATAAATTTCATTGTAGAAAAGTACATCATTACAGTCAAGAGAAACACAGGTAATTAAAAGAATATTGATAGCAAAAAGGAAAGAAATCTAAATAAGACCAAATAAATATGAACCCATTGACTATAATTGGTTTCAGAGTTATTCAAACAAAACTTCCAAGTCATCGCAATGGTATTTTATCTAAATTTTCTTATATACAACAACATTGAACTTTATTAGAGTTTCTACATCATATCTAATGTAATCTCCCCATGTGTGTGTGTCTGTGTGTCTGTGTGTCTGTGTGTGTATTTGTGTGAAGGACATCATTGGCCCAGTTATTTATGCTGCCTTATGTACACGACCCCATCATTGGTGCATGTCACTATATATCCCCTCCTACTGCAGGATCAGGGTATATTAATAGCTTCTTGACTTTGTGTTAGTCTGGTTTACTTCTTTTGTTGAATAAATGAAAGTAGAAGAACATGTGTCAGTTCCAAAATTTACCTCAGAAGTGCATATTTATGTACTTCCTGACCTCTGCTCCTTATCTCCGTCATTACCAGGAGAAAAACATGCTATTATAACTCTTGGTCATGTGAAAAAGAAAGACAACACCTAGTGGGTCTAAACTTTCTCAGAGAGTACACGGTCAGCACACATCAGTCATGGGAGCAGGCTTCATTGAGGTCTGGAGAGCCACCCTACAGTGTCAGACCTGGTGACTGAAATCCAGCCATCGCATGGATCTCTGAAAACACATCACAACTCCTTGAGATGCTGAGTCTTCCAATGGCATACTACGCAGAATTCTTTGTCAGTACCTAATGGAATAGAATGTTGTGAACTCTTTTTTAAATTATTGTTTCCATCTGCTCATATAAAAGAAAGGGAAAACACCACCATCTTTTAGACATCAGGTTTACTTAAAAACACTGAGAGTGGTAACCCAACACACTAATAATATCACTTGGAGACATGGACACATATCTACACATGATGTAGATAGTAAATTTCAGTCTACTTTCAGTGGTCAGTATTAAAAACAGTATTAAATATGCACAGATGGTCTTCATATTTTCCATGCTTTGTAGTTTCCATCAAACCTGTATCCCAAGCATAGACCTCCAGAGTCTCTTAACCTCTGACCCTTACTTTTTAAGTCTTTTTTTTTTCTTCCTGCAAAGCATATATAATCCAGGAGGGCAAACCCAGGGCATCGAGAGGGAAAGCACTGTATTGAGAAGGATCAGAGCAAGGAAACAATCTCTCTTTACTTTTGAGTGTCTAAGAGTCCATTGATGTCTTAGTCCCCCACTCATGCTCCATATGCTCTTTCCCTTTGGACTTCCCATGGGCAAATTTTTTTTTCTTCCTAAAACCTATTCATTTGGATTATAGATTTTTACTGCTAAACAAATAACAGAGAAGATATGAAAAATATGGTTCTCTGGGGAAAGTTACAAAACCTCTAGAAACTTCAAAGTCTAAACATGGTTCTTAGACTGAAGTTTCTGTGTTGCTTCTAATGTGCTTCTACAATTCAGAAAGTTCTAGCCGTCCCACTCCTTGGGCACTTCTAGTTTTGACTAAGCAAACTTCAGGACTGCTATTCCAGAAATGTGCAGCTTTTTGCTCTCTAACTAAAAATCTGTGGCCCTGAGATCAATAGTTTGTTACAGACTTTCCTGTTTGAGAATGTCTGGTAGGATATGGCCAGTAGAGCAGAAGACCCAGACACATAAGATTTCACAGAGAAATCTAAGCCAGGAGACTCATGAGACTGACTAAAGTCAAGAATAACAGTTTAAAATTTGCATTAGAAAAGTAGAACTCCCCCCTTTTGATTTAGCTTTCTGGGAGGAGCTACCCCAAAAAGACTGAATCCATGATACAAAAAAAAAAAAAAATGAAGACTCATAAATAGATTCATAAAGCAATTATGTCCTTCCTTACATTGCTTCTGCTAGGTAAGCCCTAACTCAAACCACAGATCCTGGCTTCCTGATTCTAGGGCTTCAGCATCTGCTCTCTGGTTACTCAAATTGGCCTATCAGTACTTCAGAAAGAGTGAAGCCAAGAAGTGCTTACCATTCCTGCTCATTAGGTAACACATAGACTTGACTGCTCGGCGTCAAGTTATCAACACCAAAATGTCACTACAACCCTACCCTAAGCACAGTAATTCCTTCAGATGATTCTTGGCCATATTAAAATCTGAAACACACTACCTTAGCTGACCTTGAGTCACTCAAGTCTTTGCCTTGGTTTATCTGCCTATCACTCCATTTTCTTTTCTGTAAATTTGCACTAAATAATATAGTTTCTTCCCTTGCATGCTCTTCTCTAATTCATGGTGTCTCATTAATAAAGGAAGACTTATGGAGATGGATCAAGTGGCAAACCATCTCCACTATCACCCTAAAAAGTCTAGAGTACAATATTAATTACAATAATGCCACTGAGTATTTGACTAGGAAATATGGAGTTCTAAACACCCATCTGGAAGGGAAAATGCATTATATTGTTATGTAAATAAATGACAATTAAAATGGAATAAGCCAAATGAAAACACCGCCTATGACTCATTTCTTAGTTCTGTCCAGAAATAACATTCATCACATCAACAGGAAGCTGCCTTAGCATCAAGATGATACATCTATTTCAATAGTATGCTACACTGAAAGAAATAACAGCTATCTATAGCAAGCTATGGAGATGACTTAGAGAGCAAGGCCCTTGCCGAAAGTGAGAAGAGGAATTCAGATCCTCAGAAGCATGTAATGGCCCAGGTGAGTACAGCAGTCCTCCTGCTATTCTAAGAGACAAGATCAAGCTACTAAGCAGACTAGTAGGACAGGAGAGCTCCTGTCTCAGTGAACGACCCTCTCTCAATACATGATGTGGAAAGCAGTAGATGAAGAAGCACAACATCAACCTCGAGCTTCAACATGCACCTGTGTGTGGTGTGTGTGAATAGGTACATGAGAGTTGCATACGTGGGTGTGTGTACATGCATATATGCATACATGTAATATGTATGTATATGTAGAAAATGATACATAATCTCTAGTTTTCTGGGGCTTCCTTCACAATGATGTTGTTATGAGGGCTAGAAAGGATATGGGGTAAACAAAACTTAAGTATCTTGGAAATTCATCTCTGCAGCTGTGTAAAACTGGACAATAGTTGCATAGTATTCCTAGTCTGTGGTTCCAAAATTTCCACAATCATATCTTTTTAGAAAGGAATAAGTTTATTTAGCACACTGTAAAGAGAACACTGAGTATGTCAGTGGCAGAAATACCCCAGTAAGAGCACTTTGGGATTAGCATTCTGAAAACATAAAGGTAAGGACAGAAAATATGTCAGAGCAAAACACAGGAGTCCAAACTGATGAAATAATGAAGACACATACACTTTCATTTTCTTTTCTGAAGCATAGAGAGTAAAATATGACTTCAGTGAATACCCCCAAGAGAAGCATTTTGTGAGGGTTCCCACTAGGTCATCAAGCATGTACGTTTCTCTGTTTGGAACCTTCTTGTCTTACCATCTGCAGAGCAAGCTTGAGCAAAGAGGCCCCGTGTTGTGAAACAAAGATACTTAGTGCCTGCATGGGGCACACAGAAGGTGTTTACTGACTGTTCCGTTGATTAAAAGTACTCAAAGTGGAGGAAAGAGGGAAGCTGACAAGCAGCAGGCATATTTAAAGCCTCATGACTCTCCAGGCTCTTGTACTCAATGTCTAGGAACACCTCACTGGTAAACACTTAGTTTGGCACATTTAGAATAACATGGGATTGAATGATCTTTGCACTCAGTGGAGCTCATCTAGTGTCAACTGCACTTTATGTTTTTGGTGAATTGTACTGAAAAGCTTAATTTATCTTGCCATTAGTGGTTTTCAAATGAGTGAAAATCTAAAAAGTGAATAAAAGTACTCAGTTTCTTCTTCCACCTAAGTATCAGTGAATTAAAATGCAATGATAGTCTTTAGTGTTGGCAAGAATAAAAATATATAACTTGATAGAACTGAAATTGGTACTGTTTGGAGAAATCCACCCAGCAACCTATGTCAAGTGCATTAATGTTCATTTGAGATAAGAGTACTGTTCCAGGAGTAATAAAAAGTTAAACCAGTATACAGGTAAAAAACAAAATATGTATTCTGTATCCAAGAACACATGTAAATACTATGTAAATCATGCTTCACCTGTATGAGCTACTGTTTTCATTAAACAGTGCTACAAAAAATATAAGTAAAATTTAAGATGCCCTTGAAAAACAAGAAAGACAAGTGTTTTCAAGCTACTAATGCAATAGTTCCCAACCACACAAAAATGCCTTGAATTTCTTCACTAAAGACAGTAACTTTAATATTGTTAACAAAACAACATTCTTGGATATAGAATGGAATTTGTGTCTATATATAAATTTTTTTCTTGGCTCTACTTAAACATAGTTTAATAAACTCTCTTATCAGTCTCTATTGCTGAAGGAACCATACTCCATGTGCGCATGATGGAGTGAAATCAAGTTGGAAATGAACTGGAAGCTTCTTCCCTGCGAGCTATCTTTTATAGTCCTTAAATGAGCCATGCAGGCTACTGGGGGAGAAAAGGCACCAATTGTCTTACAGTCATGAATCCTACAATCCATGAGACCAACCTGACAGGCAAGATTCACCCACTTATGCAATAGTAGCACTATTGCTGTAGGGGTAATAGACTCCTCTCTGAATTTGAGATCATCTCTACAGAAGGGAACCCATGACTCATACTATAAACATGAACAAAACTGAATGGCGGAAGAGATTCTAGGTCCTAGTGGGAACTGAATACTGTTGCTCAGATACATGGGCATAATGCCAAGCTTCCTTCTAAATATTTATGCTAACATCCATACACAAATACTACTTTCAGACCTAATCAAAGGCCTCTCAAGTAAAAGGTGATGAATGCTAAGACACACAGGTAGTGATGGAGTGTTCAGCCCTAAAGAAGACATTTGTACTATCCCCTTCTAAAGTTTACAGAATATTGCAGAAGAAGGGCAGAAAAGAATGTAAGAGCCAGAAGATAAGGAGAAAAGCTGAGAAATGTCACCTTTTTGGTAAGACATAACCATTACAATCACAATTCACTGCAGTTATAGATGCCTGCATTGTATCTGTACAAGAATGAGCCCATCCAAAGCAAGGTATGGATATGGGGGCAGAGGGGCAGGAGCTCCATTCATCACTGCTGAAGTATTTGATGGTAATAGATTTGGAGGCTGGAATTGCTTATTGTCTTCCACTGTATTTCCACTCACTAATGACCCCCATCAGAAACCAGTGGATAGTTCCAATCTAAATGTCACCCAGATGGCATTGCTTAATTCAAATGGGTCATAAAATAAAAAGACTTTCATTTAGGAAAGAGAAGGGGATGGATGAGAAGTTGATAGAGATAGGAGCAAGATAAGAGGACTTGGTGGAAGACTCATCTCAAGACATTATATGCAAGTGTGAAGTTCTCTGTAACAAAATTAACCAACAGAAAGCAAAGAACAATAAGAGGCATTATATTGATGTATTTGAATAAGTCTGTTAGGCAAGGCCTTTGAATTTTACTTCTTGTTGCATGACCATTCTGATCATTTCCAATGCTTATGCCAGAGATGAACTCAATATCTATGGAATTGGTGCCCTTCAGATGCCCCTGCTTCCTCTCCACACACAGTACTTTGAACCAATCTGTTTTTACCCAGGAGCAACCCAGGATGTCTCTGCCTGGAGTTGGATATCATCTACTTCACACACAGCATAATGTTCATTTTCCTAAGTGTTACCGGTTGGTTTGGGTTGAGCTGCTCTGTGAAGATGGCATCTCACTCTGCTGTCTCCTTGCTCGTACTTACAAAAGCAAGGGGGAAGAAAGGCCTATTCCAGTCATAAAATTAAGTTCAAAACAACATCCTACTTAATTAGAACAAAGACTTCTCTGGTCCAGCTTTTTCTCCAAGAATATTTTCAGAGAATGAGTTTTTGGTTGGTTGTTTCGTTTTGTTTTGTTTTTAATGCCTGTAGCATTAGAGACTAGATTTGGGACTCACTTCAGTAACTAAGTTAGTTCTTCACTTGGTTCAACATCTGTCCTAATTATGGTTCAGCTTAAGCTCTTATAAAATTAGACTTCTAAATCTGCTGGGCTGCTGTGGCAGTTCCAAGAGCTAATATATGCAGCCAGAGCACCTTACAGGCTACGTGTTAGCTTAGAGGTCAGGTATATTCCAATGTTCTCTTCTGTTTGGAAGATTTCTCTAGTATCTAGAAGCTTCCAGGGCCAGAGAACTCACTTTGTTTTCAGAGGCAGTATGTGCCATTGTCAGACAAAAAGCAATTGATTTCTGTGCAGCAAGCTCACTGGGGTAACTAGTCTCGAGAGCTTTCTAATTATAGTATATTTTTCCTTCCCAAACACTCTTTTCTCATGAACTGAGCTCTCCTTTCTTCTTTATTTGCTCCCAACCTTTGTCTTTCCTTGAATCTAGCCATCCGTCATTACTGAGCGGAGGAAGGTTGTAGTGGCACGTGACTATAGACTTGACTCTGAAGCTTTGCTACTTTCATTTAGCTGAACTAAATTGAGAAGCTGATACAATGTGTCCACAATTAACATATCCTGAATTACTAAATTCAGATGATCATGATGCTTCCTTCATCTAAAAATTGTTCTATTATGTGCTTTATAAATGCATGCAGAGAGTCTACCTAAAACATACATTTGATCAGACTTTGATAAGTGTTGGTTGCTGGTGACAATGAAAAGGAAGGTATTATACTCTGTTTCTAGCCTATTTGAACACCTAAGCTTGTCAATCATCTTCATAAATTATAATTTCAAAGCTGGAGATATAGAAAAGCTATAGTTAGGAAAACCAGAATACAGTGGGATACTTAGCAGTTGATCTGGATATCTCTTCATCCTTCCCATTCCTAGAGTTTCCTCCTCTATAAAATAAGATGAAAATATCTGCTTTGTAACATAGTAAATATACACAAGTTCTAGCACATACTCACAGTCATTGGCATCTATGTGAGAAGAAAAACACACTGTAAAAATCTATTTGCTCTTTGCTTACATGGGGCAACACTGTAAAGGACAGGAAATTTGGCATCAAACATCTTTTCCCTTTCAGTATGCTAGCATTTTCCCCTAACTTTGCCCTTACTTATGTCATTTTGCCAGAGCTTATGTCAACTTTACCTAGCAAGTCACTAGACCACAATCTTTGGCTTCTTGTTTGTTACTGATATGCAACGGTTTGCATACTATTAGCAGATAATAAATATTTTAATCATAAATGGATTGAGTCTCTGGTCTTTTCCTAGAGTTCACAAACTACATTATATACCCATATAATTTTAGTCATCTCTAAAAACTTGTGTGACTTTATATGTATGCTTTTGAAAAAGGTACGATCTTGTTTAGGGAGCAATGGCAAGGAAACCACCTTGTGAACACATGCTTAGCACAAAGGGTGGGGTTTTCTGAATAATTTCAATTTTCCCCTGTTGGTTGGGCTGAAGACTATAGAACATGTAGATATGAGTGGCTGGCTGTGTCTAAGAAAAAGTACTTTAGGTCTTATCCTGTCCCTAAGCCCTGTTATGTTCCTAAGTGACTAGAAGAGTCTCAAAGAGGCAAGTAGTGATTATTTTTTCTTTTCAGAGCTTTGGCACTATGTTTCAACTTTAATATTTTCAAATTGTTTGTGTATAGTATGAAAAAGAATTTCTTAGTCTCATTGGAGAAGGACCTATGTAATAGCAAGGTATGTTCAACTACATCCATGAATTGTTTGTTTGAAAAGCATTGACATCAAACTTATCACTGATAACCTAATGAAAACCAGGCATGAACCTTATAAGACAACAAAATAAGTGTGATCCTTTGTTAACAGCACAACGTGTCTTAAGCTGCCAACAAGCATTTTCAAAAAGCTCCCCCTGCCCTCTGTTTTGGAAGTCCATTACTGACATTAAACCCAGTGCCTTCTACATACTAGGGAAGCTCTCGGATGCTAGCTACAACCACGATCTTTTAAAATGCTTTAAAAATCATGAATGAAATAAAAGAACACCTCCCTATGGGAGATGGGAGAAAGGAGGATCTAGAAGTGTAGTTTGATAAGGTTAGCAGGCCAGTATACAGTGAACATAGAATACAAAACCACGGTCCAAGTCAAGGTTAAAATCAGACTGTTACTCAACTACACAAAGCTGACTTGAAGGGAAAAACACTTGGAGATCATTCCTCTCTGGTGCAAGACACAGTATGTCTTCTTGCTCAGGTTCTTATTTTCAGGGGATGAGAAATAAATTCTACCTGGAAGTATGCAGGTGCTCCCCCATCCCCAAAAAAGGTAAAATCTTAGTCTGAGTAGCTCTAAGGATCTGGCTGGAGAAGCATGCAGGGGTGGGGGGACTTCTAAGTCTAATAAAATATGTGAAACAATAAAAGAATATACTTAAAGCAAATTTAAGAAGTCTGGCCTCTTGAAAGCCTCATTTGCTTAGGCTTCCTAAAAATTAAAAACCTAAAAGTTACCTTTTGAAAATAAAAAGTATACTCATAAAACTAGAATCTCAAGGGGAACACTAAACACAGAGAGTAAAACTTAGTGAATTATATGCAATAAAAAATAAACATTCTTCAAAAGGAAATGGGATAAACATGCTATGCACATGCTTCAGCTCAGTGCAGCCTCATTTAAGCCATGAAGATGCCATGAAGTCCAGTACAGCCTCTGCGCCTTTAGAACTGAGGGCACCAAGGCACAGAAAGGCGAAGGAGCCCAGCCAGATCCACACAGGCACTAAGAAAGAGATACAGCCAATTTCCAGCCCAAAGAACTGGGTTTCAGTTCTGTTTCCTAGCAACTACTCTGTGATCCTGTGAGGAAAATGGAAATCACTAAAGTGGAGTCCCATGGAGGTTAAATTTGTCCCAGAATAAGCAATAGTGAGAGTAAAGCAAATAACGTTTTTAGAGAGATGATGGCTGAAAGTTCTCCAGAATTGGAGAAAAACATCAATCATTCTATTTGATAAAGGTCAAATTTCTTAGGTAGAATTTGAAAAAAAATCATATCCAGACATAGACTAGTGAACCCCAGAATGGTAATGTATAGAAGATGCTGACCATAAAGACAGCCATCAGAGAAGACAAATTGATAAAAATGAAAGCCCGTTACAAAGGAGACTTCTTGAGGAAGTGACAGAAGTCAGGTAATACGCAGGCTATTCTCCTAAGAGCAAGGGAAGACAGCCATCAGCTACAAGGTGTACCTGGTGGGATTGTTGTTGAGGAAGTTGAGCAAAAAAATGCCTTTTTATGCAAACAAAACTTGAGAGTACCTTCACAAAAGAAAAATGTAGAGGACATACCTAAGAAAGAAGGAAAATCATATAGGAAAGAAACTATAAACTATAAAACAAGAATGTTAAACTGTACATACATGAATAAATCTAAAGCAGTTTTCTTAGAAATAAATTCTGAAAATCAAACTGTTTGGAAGAAAAATAATTAAAATCTATAACTGACAAATAAGAACAAAAGAAATAGATTAATATGTTCATATTCTCAATACTACTGGATAGACTAATGTGTGAAAACCGTTCACTTGGGAAGATTAAGGCATTTGGTGAAGAAAACTGAAGGAAGTTAAGACAGGTCCAAAGAGGTTTGACACAAACTCCAGAAAAATGTAAAAAGGAAAAACTCATTTGGCCAACATTGGTGAGCCTTCCCACAAAGATGTTTGTACCCTCTGCTTTAGCCCCATGTCAATGGTACAGTAGATTATCACCTCCCTGAGCTACCAACTTCCAGATACTACTTGTAAGACTGCTGGAGTCTGTACATTTAGGAAACATGCAAGAGTGTGCATACATCCTGAAGTATGTCTACATTACAAGACTGGGAGGTTGTTTAAATTACTTCGCTGTTCTGTACTCAACTATAAAATCACAGCACATCTCTTCAAAGTGTATGCCATACTTGCAGAACAGGGCATTCTAACAGAAAGTTCTCTGGACTGAGAACATGGGCATAGCATGAGCTCAGCAGAGCAGAGTGAACATCTCCCTGGACTGTGCAACATGTCTCACCTCAACGTAAGCTACAGGTGGGACTGAACTCACATGGTAAGGTTGGGTGGTCTTGCTGCTGAAACACTTTAGTGCCTTCTACAGAGGACTTTTAAACAAGGAGCTGATGTGCTCAAGAGCTAGTAGTAAAGAGACTGGCCATTTATAGCGTGCTTACTGTGCCCCATATCAAGCCTTGCCTTAACCCTCCCAAAAGTCTCAGTCTTAAATCTACATAAGGTAAAGTGCCAAAGCCCAGGTGACTTCCCACTAGAGCTTCCCACTGGCAACTGCTGCCTTGTTAAGCTCTGCTTTGGGCACTGCTTGAGCTCCTAGTGAATTCATGTTCATCTACATGTTTTCCAAGCCTTGTGTTAGCTGAGATGAGAGACAGAGATAAGAGAAAAAGGCTATGTGAGTCAGTATGAAAGTATCTCAAACAGATGAAAACAGATCTATCTGCTCCATTTATACTACTCTTGAACACATACCTAAATGACTCTGCATCCTACTATAGAGATACTTGCTTATCCATGGTCATTGCTGCTCTGTTCACAATATCCAGAAAATGGAAAGAGCCTAGATACCCATAAACTGATGGGCAGATAATGAAAATATGGTGCACTATCACAATGGAATATTACTCAGCTATTAAGAAAATTGGAATTATAAAATTTGCAAGTAAATGGATGGAGACCAGAAAAACAGCCTAAGTGAATTAACTCAAACCCAGAAAAACAAATATCACATGGTTTTTCTTCTTTGTAGATGTTAACTTTGAACTATCAACATGTGAGTTTTATTTAGAATATTCACAGAGGTCAGTACATTACTCAGAACTCATTACTCATGGGGGAATGTTGGAGGCACAGAGATCTTTTCGCTCATAGACATGCACTAGGGCAGTGGTTCTCACCCTTCTTAGTGCTCGGATCCTGTAACTCAGTTCATGTGGTGATAACCCTCAGCCACAAAATTATTTTTGTTGCTACTTCATAAGTGTAATTTTGCTACGATTATGAATTGTCATGTGAATGTCTGTGTTTTCCCATGCTCTTAGGTGAGCCCTGTAGAAAGGTCATTTTATCACCAAAAGTGTCACATTCCACAGGTTAAGAAGAACTGCACTGGGGGGGGGGGGACCCTGGAATGTTAAGCACAGAAGGCTTGTGCCCCCAAGGGAAAGAGTACAAAACCCAATTTTCTCCGGAAGCCTGAGGCAGACATGTTTTCTAACCTGCTAACCTCTGCATGATCTGTGTGGCTGATGTGGCTGGAGACAGTCCTTCAGACCCATTCTCATAAACTTATTTTTTTTCAGTCAATCTATATCACCTATTTTTATGTCATACTTTCTTTCAAGGGTTTCAATGAACTCACATATGATCTAGATTTAGCTTACTCTGTTCCTCAAAGGGATTTGGGCATGCTTTATTGTACATGTGGGAATGAGTTAATCATTACAAAAATGGTTTTCAGCAGATTGTGCTGAACATAAATAAGTGTAAAATAGGCAAATCAGGGTCAGACTTCCAAAGTTTGAAACAACACTGGCTACTGAGTCATGTTGTGGCAAACTACTTTCTTGCTTCCATGGGTGGCCTGTCCGCTGTCAGAGAGACTCACATAGAAACCTGCAGGGGAGGGTCTTCCAAGGGGAGGAAAGCAGAATGCACTGGTATAAAGGGTTTAAAGGCCATTATGAGGGGCTGGAGAGATGTCTCAGTAGTTAAGAGCATTGGTTGCTCTTCCAGAGGATCTGTGTTTGATTCTCAGCAGCCACATGACAGCACACAACTGTCTATAACTCCAGGTCCAAAAAGGATCTGGCACCCCCCCACAGACATACATGCAGGCAAAAAAATAAATCTAAAAAACAAAAGGTAACTATATAGTAAGAAAGAATAAATTGGGGTAGGAGAAAGGATAGCAGGGTAGAAGAGAGAAAAATGACAGGGATAAAAAACACTAACGGATTTTCTGAAAAAGGCATATGGAAACTACTGTAGAAGTATATATATACTGTCCACTGGTGCAATAGTGTCCCAAGCATTATGAGCGGAACCAAACACTCCCTGATTGAATTTAAGTCCCATTTCACAAGATATAACCCATACCTGGTACAATCATCAGGCTAAGACCCTACAGCTATACAGAGGTCATAGTCCCTAGAGGAGAACTTACTCTATTATTCTTCTAAATGTATTAAACTACATAGTTTTAAACTGACTGCTAATGACTTCTTATACCCATACGTAAATGCATGTCTCAACCCTCCTCAGAGGATCTTCTATTTGCAGTAGATTATGATTAAAATAGAAACACACAACCTGCCATTGTACAGTGAATAAGAGAATAGCAAACGCTTAACCCTGAATGAAGCATATATAACTCATCCCTTCTTCCAATATTTGGGATCGTCAAAAAAGAGGGGACAGAAAAAGTAGAAGAGCCAGAGGCAGTGGGTTACTACAGGGAAGGGTTATCATCTGATACAGCATTGCAGATGCACACCAGAAGTCACTACCATTGCAGCAGCATACAAAAAACCCGGACAAGCCTAAGCCAGACCGAATCCCACCATGAAGAAAGGAGTTTAGAGTGATTCCACCAAAAGCCAAGAAAGTATTAACAATATTTAGCAGAAAGGAAAGAGCAGGGGGAAAAAACTAAGAAATCTAATAAATTGATCATGCTCTTTGTAAGTTATTTGAGCAACACAAATTGACCCTGAAGGAGGAAATGGACACAGACTGGATAGTAAGGGAAGAGCGAGTGGGCTTTGTATACTTGTGTAATGGAGAGTGAGAATGATCAAATTACATTGCATGGAATTTCAAATAACTAAAAATAAGAAGAAAAAACTTATTCTAGAAAATCAACAAACTAGACACTCACCCAGGCATTTAGATAGTGATTTTTTTCCCATCCTCTTCATATTTATTCTAACCAATATTATGCTTACAAATATTAGCCTGGCAAGGATTATATAACCACTGTGTATTTCTATAAATGCCTCTGCCAAGGGCAAAGATTAGATCTGCCCACAAAGAAAATTTGACACTAAACTTTTAATTTCTCTTGATTCGAACATCCTGAAGAAGAGAAAGCTCAGAGCATTCAGGGCAGCAGGCTGGAGAAACATGGTAGGTGATGTGTAAACTGTTCATGGTAGGATCTGTTTAGACTAAAGTTCTACTCATCCTAGCCATTGATGAAGCAATCCAAGAGTACACAGCTGAATTATTTTTAACGTGACTCCTGGAAGCAGAAATTTTTTCATTATATAAAACAATAAATATTATATGGACATATTTGTACAAATTCCCTAATTCTATCAAGTTCTTAGAAGCTGACCATAGAATGGAGATTATAAAGATGTGGAGAGAGAGAGAATCAGGAAAATTGCTTGTCATGTACAGTTTAGCTTGGGGAAGATTAAAAACCAGAATCTACTGAAAATGGGTAATATTATTCTGTTTATCCAATGCATATAATAAGCAATTGAACTATATTAACATATGTAAATATGTAAATCTACATCACCATAATTGTAATTTTAACAGAAAAAGAGGGGTTCCTCTTCTACAGAGAACCTCCCCTTGATGCTGAAAGGGTGATCCAGCTGACCCCACTATGTAGAGGCTCACAGCCATCCATCGAACTGAGTGCAGGGTCCCCAGTGAAAGAATTAGAGAAAAGACCAATGGAGCTGAGGGGTTTGTAGCCCCTTAGGACGAACAACAACATGAACTAACTAGTACCCTCGGAGCTCCCAGTGTCTCAACCACCAACCAAGGACTGCACATAGAGGGATCTGATTGTTCAAGCAGCATGTGTATGGTAGAGGATTGCAAAATCGATCATCAATAGGAGGAGAGGACCTCGGCCCTGTGAAGGTTCTGTGCCCCAGTGTAGGGGAATGCCAGGGCCAGAAAGTGGGAGAGGGCGGGGTGGCAGGCATGGGGAGGGGGGAGGCAACAGGGGTTTGTTTTTGTTTGTTTTTTTGTTTTTTGGAGGGGAAACTGGGAATGGAGAAATTTGCATATAAATAAAGAAATAAAATAAAAAAAAGAAAAAAAAAAAGAAAAGTAGGAGCCACTTGCAACATTGGAGCTGACTCAGACCTAGAGAGGCACATTCTTTTCAGTGGTTCTTTTTACCAGAGATTGCCTGGCTTTTGACACCTTCTGCTTGGTGCCACACATACTTAGAGGTCAGAAGGAGAATATAAATTTGTGGAAGTAAAAGCAAAGAAGGGTTCCCAACCAGGAATAGTGAAGGTAGTGAAGTCATGTGTAGGGAGCAAGCATTTAGGGATGCATCAGAGTGAATCTCTTTTGGGATTTTCAAAAATATTTCTTCAGTACAATTGCTAAGCAGAAGAACAATGGATGATGTTTACCAAGGATGATGCTCACAGTCTATGACAAAGTAAGTGGTACATTTCTGCTTTGTCCCCTGGGGTGAAGAAGCAGTAGAAGGCGATAGATGAGATGCCTCATTTCACATGAGAAGGTATCAGAAATAGTACCAGATGCACAGCACAATGCTGCCTTTTGTTATTATTTCCTGAAAATGTTATGAGACAAAAATCTCACTGTGTCACTAAAATTTTTTTCAACTTAAAATTTAAAGGAGCTTGTAACCTGAAGTATTTCCTCTTTTTTCTTTTTAAAACTATATCAAATATTTCTTATACTGTTATTTAATATCAAAACTGTATTTCTTTACATTAAATGAAATATTTTTAACAAATATATAAATAAAATTTAACTTTCCTCTGAGATGAAAACAAACTACCTGCTAAGTATTGAATGTCCTTTTTTTAAAAAGGATATTGTTCTTGAAGTAAAAAGGAATGAATACAAGTCCCTCTCCTACTCCATCCAGATGTGAGGAAGCCCTGACCAGCAAGTACCTTCAGATAGGCAGATGATGGGGCACAGAACGAATGTATTTGTCAAGGACCAGAGTGGAGTCCCATTCCCTCTCATCTGACTTTTGGACTGTGTGGGAAAGCCTGCTGTTTATACACAATATGGTGTGACTTCCTGTCCATTCCCTGAAAGGGCAAAAAGTGATCAATAAAACTTCACTTCCCATCTCTTTTGATTAATTTTGGTTGAAAGTCTATTTTATAATTGGGTTACCTCACTCAGGATGATATTCTCCAGGTCCATCCATTTACCTAAGAATTTCATAACTTCATTGTTTTTAATAGCTGAGTAGTACTCCATTGTGTAGATGTACCACAATTTCTGTATCCATTCTTCTGTTGAGGGACATCTGGGTTGTTTCTGGCTATTATAAATAAGGCTACTATGAACATAGTAGAGCATGTGTCCTTATTACATGTTGCAGTATCTTTTGGGTATATGCCCAGGAGTGGTATAGCTGGGTCCTCTGGTAGTTCTATGTCCAACTTTTGGAGGAACCACCAAACTGTTTTCCAGAGTGGTTATACCAGCTTGCAATTCCACCAGCAATGAGGAGTGTTCCTTTTTCTCCACAACCTCTCCAGCATTTGCTGTCACCTGAGTTTTTTACCCTAGCCATTCTGACTGGTGTGAGGTAGAATCTCAGGGTTGTTTTGATTTGCATTTCCCTGATGACTAAGGATGTTGAACATTTCTTTAGGTGCTTCTCAGCCATTCTGTATTCTACAGTTGAGAATTCTTTGTTTAGCTCTGTACCCCATTTTTTAATAGGGTTATTTGATTCCCTGGAGTCTAATTTGTTGAGATAAGTGGATATTAGCCTAGAAGATAGGAATACACAAAGTACAAACCACAAACCATAAGAAACTCAAGAAGAAGGAAGACCAAAGTGTGGATACTTTGTTCCTTCTTAAAAGGGGAAACAAAATACCCATGGAAAGAATTGTAGAGACTGACTAAGGAGCAGAAACTAAAGGAAGGACAATTCAGAGACTGCTACACCTGGGAATCCTTCCCATATTCAGTCATCAAATCTAGACACTATTGTGACTGCCAGCAAGTGCTGGATGACAGGAGCCTGATATAGCTGTCTCCTGAGAGGCTCTGACAGTACCTGACTAATACAGAAGTAGAGGCTCACAGCCATCCATTGGACTGAGTACAGGGTCCCCAATGAAGGAGCTAGACAAAGGATCCAAGGAGCTGAAGGGTTTGCAGCCCCTTAGAACGAACAACAATATGAACTAACTAGTACCCTCAGAGCTCCCAGGGACTAAAACTCCAACCAAACAGTACAAATGGGGGGACTTATAGTTCCAGCAGCATGTGTATAGCAGAGGATGGTCAAGTCAGTCATCAATGGGAGGAGAGGACCTTGGCCCTGTTCTATGCCCCAGTGTAAGGGAATGGCAGGGCCAGTAAGCAGGAAGGGGTGGGATGGTGAGCAGGGGGAGGGGGATGGAACAGGGGATTGTTTTAGTTTTTTGGGGTTTTTTCTTTTTTTGGAGGGGCACCTGGGAAAGGAGATATTGTAAATAAAGAAAACATCTAATAAAAAAAATACAAAAAAAATAAAAGAAAGTCTATTTTATTAGATATTAGACTGGCTACTTCAGCTTGTTTCTTGGGTCTGTTTCTTTGGAAAACTTCTTTCCAGACTTTTACTCTCAGGTAATGTCTATCTTTGTTACTGTGGTTTGTTTCTTGTACGCCACAGAATGATGGATTCTGTTTACATATATCTCCTGTTAGCCTATGTCTTTTTATTGGGGAATTGAATCCATTGATGCTGAGAGGAATTAATGACCAATGATTGTTAATTCCCGTTATTTTGATGGTGGTGGTGGTAGTGTGTGTGTGTGTGTGTGTGTGTGTGTGTGTGTGTGTGTTTCCAAGCAGACACAGAAGCAAGCTGGAGTAGCCATTCTAATATCTAATAAAATACACTTCCAACCAAAATTAATGATATTCTGCTATGTATGTAGACATTAACCTAGCATAACTGTCATCTGAGAGGTTTCATCCAGCAGCTGATGGAAACAGATGCCAAGACCCATGGCCAAACATCAGGTGGAGCTCAGGGAGTCTTGTGGAAGAGTGGGAGGAAGGATTGAGGGAAGCGGGGGCTGGGGGGGTGGGTGGGTGGAGGTCAAGCATACTAGAAGAAAACCTACAGAGTCAACTAACTTGAAACCATGGGAGCTCACAGAGACTAAACCACCAATCAAAGAGCATGCATGGGCTGGACCTAGGTACCCTACATATTTGTAGCAAATAGACAGCTTGGTTTTTATGTAGTGGCCCTAACAATTGGAGAATTGACTCTGACTCTGATGCCTGCCTTTGGATCCCCTTTCCCTAGCTGGGCTCCGTTATCTGGCCTCAGTAGGAAGGAATGTGCCTATTCCTGCTCCATCTCGATGTGCCAGAGTGAGTTTTCATGCATGGGTAGCTTTCCCCTTCTCTGAGGAGAAGGGTGGATGGTAATGGGGAAGGGGCAGGAGGAGGCATTTGTAAAGGTGAGACTAGGAGAAGAAAAGTGGAAGACTGCAATTGGGATATGAAGTAAATAAATAAATAAATCAGCAAAAAGTAATTAGTTAATTAATTAATCAATTAAGAAAAAATTTCACTCCTCAGCCCAACCCAGAAATTAGTGTGCCAGCAACTTTGCAAGAACTGTTTCTCTTATGTGTGAGTCAAGTGCAACAAATGCCACTCTTTTTAAAAGTCACAATAAGCCTGGCGGTGGTGGCACATGCCTTTAATCCCAGCACTTGGGAGGCAGAGGCAGGCGGATTTCTGAGTTCGAGGCCAGCCTGGTCTACACAGTGAGTTCCAGGACAGCCAGGGCTACACAGAAAAACCCTGTCTTGAAAAAAACAAACAAACAAAAAAGTCACGATAATCTGCAGGAACTGTGGTCTTTAGGCAACCACATATTTCAAAATCACAGTTACATTCAAATCTGAAAGAAGAAGCAGCCATGGAACTCTGCAGCTAGTTCTCTTTGACCATAAGATTCCCAGGCCTTCAGTGTTCCTCAAACGTGGCCATGGTGTCTTTACCTTCTCACTCATTCACTTAGCTGTTTTGAGGATATTGCTTACTTACTGAGCACCAGATGCTGTGCTAGAACACGAAGATATAGTAAGTCTCTTGCTGTCAAGCAATATGTTATATTAAAGAGACTATGATCACCTAAAGCTGGATTGTGGTTGTTATGAATAATACCATTAGCATACAAAATAAAGTAAGACAGGGAAAAATTAGGAAGACGATTTAGCATAACTTATGAACTAACTTTTCAGATCCTTTAACATGTAGTATTTTAGGAGTCCTTTCAGATAGGATGACTCTTTTGGATGGAGTCAAGCTAACGAATTAGAATATTCTCTGAGACATATCTTCACCAAATGTTGATGTTGCCCTGGTGGGGGGGCATAGAACAAATTTATAGCTGCCAGAATTAGAAAGAGCCTGAGTTAATTTTTAAAATGTCAGATTCTGTGGGGGCAGTGATAGCGCATGCCTTTAATCCTGGCACTAGGGAGGTAGAGGCAGGCAGATTTCTGAGTTTGAGGCCAGCCTGGTCTACAGAGGGAGTTCCAGGACAGCCAGAGCTACACAGAGAAACTCTGTCTCAGGACAAAAAAAGGTCAAATTCAACGAAGTGAAGCTTAATAATATAAGGATTATAGTTGCTAAGTAGAATTATGGAGAGAGTCCTTAGATGTGGAGAAAGTGTGCCTGCCCTGGGCCAGGGTCATCCACAGAGTGTCTTGCCATGGTCACAGCAGAACAAGTTTGTAACATGCTAAAGACATCAAAACATGGCCATGCTAGGGTCCCAATAGAAGTTATAGGTCTAAGTCTTGGGAAATTTGTTGATGAGTATACCATCAGAGTGATTGATGTTGGTTATGTCATAGTCAGATACAGGCATCAGTGTAGAAGCTATTGATCCAGTGTTCTAAAACAAACTGTGCTAAAAGAAACATGCATTCTGACATGGTTGTTAGCTGGTATGCAGTCACCATGGCTTTGGTTGTTGCCCTTCTGATGCTGATAGCCACACACACTAGAACTCTCCTACTTTCCCAGATAGAGCAGTAGCCTTGGCTGTGGCTCCCACTCCAGGTGTAAAGAGACCGATTGCTATTAATGCCTTCAGACTGACTATTTCCAATATGATGGTGGCCTTAGAACATGAACCAAGACAACTTCAAATCTGGCTCAATGAGACAAACTATCTGCCCAGGCATTAATTCATTAATTAAATAAATATCACTACCCTATTATATATACTACTAATGATCACCAAAATGAGCTGAAACAAAAGACGCTGTTAAATTTGCCAAACTACAGTTGGGTAGAAGGTTTGACACCTCAGAACTACAGTGAACACTGAAAACAAAGTGAGTCAGTGCCAAAAGAGATGATAGAATTAGCCAGGAATTACAGTAAGGCAGTAAAAGAAAACATAACACCTGAACAACTGATAATAAAGAATGTTAGCAAGCAGGATCACAAGCACTACCTAAAAGAAAAGGTGGATATACTTAGGACTTCAAATAGTGTCCAGTGGCTTGCAACAAATTTTGCATATTGTTTCATTTAAATAAAGCAACACAGAAAGCTTTTCCAAATACATTTGGTCCTATATATTCCTTCATGGTTCCTAATGCTGACAATCAAGGAGAGTCTGAAGGTGTATTTCGTGAAGTGTAGAGCATGTGGTATCTTTTCAGCACTGTGACACCTCTGGTCTCAGTTGCAAAATTACTTCTGTTTCCTTAGTCAGGGTTTTGTAGATTCCAAAGTTGTGTAAGAATATGTCAAAGTGAACAAATTTTTTTAAGAACCCATTTTCTATTTGAAAAAAAAAGTAACACAAATATTTATTATTAACTACAAAAGAAAGTACATTTACAAATACTTGAGCAGTTTTGGAATTTTTCTCAAGTCTCCTTGAAGAACAGCATTAATTTGAACAGATTGTAACATTTTTAACATACTTGGACCTGTTATTGTAGTGACAGCATACAATGCTACTTATGGTGATAATCCAATGGCTCTCACATAGTAAATACTAAAAACTCCGCAGGGCTCACTGACTCTTACATTGCAAGAGCATTTTCATGAGTAAGTCTGATTCTCTTCACATGAGCTGGAATTTAGGCCACTGTGGTCCTTGATGGGGTCCGTACACCTTTCCTTCCCATTAAAAATCATTTTTGCATCCCCTAAACCTTTTATAGACAAATGCAGGTGATTGATAGATCACCCTATAGACAATCCAGTGCTAAAATGAACAATTCTGGGGACCTCTTACTATATAATTGTGAAAAATGACAGTGGAGAATGGGAACCCTGGAGGCAAGCAATGTTCCCTAAGCTCCATCCACCTTTCTTCTCTCTTTTGTATCTGCTGTGAATTAAGCCCAGTTATTGTCTTTTTAATTTGCATTTTAAATGGATGGACACATGAATACTTAACATGTGTCCTTCAACTTTACCTCAGCCTTCAGAGCATTAAATAGTTACTATGCAGCCTCTATTAAAAAGAGTTTGTCAAACTTCTGGCCTAGAAGGTTTAGATAATATTTCTCCAACCAAACAGGATTTTGACAAACAGAATTGTCATCCCCTGATTGATCACCAGCTGCCCTTTCTGTTCTGCCTATTGACTAAGGTGCTGACTTATAAACTGATTTAGAAAACAGGATAAGGAGTTGTAAAATTGAAAAAGGAATTTCTCAAATATATTCTGCAGCTGTGAGGAAACCAAAGCACAGTGAATTTAGTGACTTGCAAGAACACATTTACAAAATGGGCCGAGCAAGCATCTTAGAGTCAGAGAGCTGTATCTTTTTTAAGTTGTATCTTACTTCAGTCCACATGTTAGAAGCATGTCATTAGTAGTAGATAAGAGATAATAGCATAAAAGGACATTTTTAGAAAATAAAATTACTTTTACAGGTGTTCTTAAGTTTTATTTATGAGTTTAAAAATTAATTTTAGAGTGTTTTTTGTCACATAACAAAATTGGGATGACAATGAGCACAGTATGCTGAGGGATCAGCTCAGTGACCAAGTGTAGTATGCTGGGGGTCAGCTCAGTGACCAAGTGCTTGTCTTGCCTAAGGCAGGCCATGGATGTCACTCCCAGAAATTCAAAAGTGAAACAACACACAGAGTTTTTTGAGCAAATTTCTTTAGAAATTACTCAGCATGTGATTGCTATGATAATTTTTTTGTATTGATTAGGGGTATCAGAATGCTTCTAAATTAAATATGATGATATTGTCAGTAAAAGTATTAAGGGGATTTTATACTAAAAACCACATCATTTTAAAAGATAGGTCTTTAAATAACTAGCTATAAACTTAACACCAAGTCCTCTCTGATTCTGTAACCAGGATTCATTTCTGCTTTTCTTTTGGGACTAATTCTGAAATAAGTGTGTCCACTTTAATACCTAATACAAACTTGACTGCATCTTCAGAAGCATGTGCCCCACACAGGAAGGAGAAGGCAAGTCCTTCTATAACAGAGGTTTGTGGTTAAAATTGAGGAGCTTTCTTCTCATAGCATTTGGTTCTGAAGATTTCAAATTAGACCCAGGCAAAGCAGAAGGCCTAAGTTTTAACAAGGTCATTGCAGAAACCTTTACCCCAGTACTTCAATACTTACCTTAAAAGCCAGATTTCCAGTATGAGTTGAGTCGGGTTACAAGTCTAAGCTCCAGAGAGGATGTCCAGCAGCAGGTCTGTCTTGGCACATCCACGCTCAGTGTGCTCAAGGCCCCTAAACTGACCACTGAGCAAAAGGAAGCTCAAGGGTTCTGTGTTTCTAAGGATGTCATCAGACCACAAAACCTCAAAGCCATCTCAAGCACACTAGCACGAAAAATGCCATGCTTTTAAAGATGAACAGCCCAACATGAAAAAAATGACAGGAAGGCCAACTGTCAAGAAATGTTTATTAAGGTTTGTTCATTACTCTGAGTTAAGTTTTCTTATCAAACTTTCTAGAGAATATGAGAAAAATGTAATACTGTCAAAAACAGAAACAGGAGACGAACCATGTATTATGTTAAGGGTGAAGTCTCTCTCTCTCTCTCTCTCTCTCTCTCTCTCTCTCTCTCTGTGTGTGTGTGTGTCTGTGTGTGTGTGTCTGTGTGTGTGTATGTGTGTCTGTGTGTATGTGTGTGTGTCTGTGTGTCTGTGTAACATTGTCTACATAGGTGACCCAGGGCTCTTTCCTTTCTAATTTTGGTGATTAGTTCATGTATTGATATTTTTAGTATTACACAGCAGTGACCAAAATAGATATTCTACTCATGTCACAGATCAAGAGAAATACAACTTTAAATCTAAATATATGCTGGGCAGTGGTGGTGCATACCTTTAATCCCAGCACTTGGGAGGCAGAGGTAGGAGGATTTCTGAGTTTGAGACTAGGCTGGTCTACAAAGTGAGTTCCAGGACAGCCAGAGATATACAGAAAAACCCTGTCTCGAAGGAAAAAAAATTAAATATATTCTAGCAATGAATAAAGAATACATTTGCGCACAGTTACTTTTTTTGTCTATTGATTTACTGTTGTTGTTGACGATGATGTATGTTTAACACATAGAGGAGGAAGAAAGAAAAAGCATTAGAGAAAAAGATGGGGAGAATGTACCACAGTGCATGTGTGGAGGTCACAGGACAACTCTGCAGAATTGATTATCTTCTTCCACATGGGTTCCAAAGACTGAACTCATCACAGGCCTGCATCATAAACAAGTTTACTCACTGAACATTCAGTCCCAGATTTACTTTAAATTTGAATGGAATCTAAAAATAAATAAATAAATAAATAAAAGTTACACACACAGTCATAAAAATATTATACTGTTTTGAAAGAAAATTAAGTTCTTTGAAAAATGCTAATATATTTACTTTATGTCAATATTATAAATCACTATTTTAAGTTTAAATTATTTTATTTTTATTTAAATTATATAATTTTATTATTTTTATTATTTAAAAATATTTTTAAATTTAAATATATTTTGACCATATATGTCACCTCTCCCAAAGTCCTTCCAGATCATGTCCCCCTCCTTATTCATTCAAATTTAAGTTCTTTCTTAAAAAATAAGCAAAAGCCTAATCAACAACAAAACTTCTGCAAACCAAGAAAATAAAATAAAACTAAACTCAAAAATAAAAAAAAAAAACAAAACAAATAAATAACAAAATGAAACATCACACTATAGCCAAATAAAAGCATACACACAGTAAAAACAAAACCTGTGGAGTCTATTACATGTTGGCCAACTATTGAACATGAGGTCTGTCCTGAAGTGGTTGATAAACCCAGTGTCACTCTATCGGAGAAACCTGTTTTTCTCTCTCAGCACATATAGGTGACAGTTCAGTTGTTAACCTTCACCTTTGTGTCTAGGCATTCATTCATTCATTCATTCATTCATTCACTTTTTAAAATTCTAACAAAATAAAATATAAAACTGTCATATTTTATAAAAAGATAAGGAGAGAAGGAATATGTTCAGTGGGTATGTAGTCAGGTATGGAGGAAGGAGGATGCCTCCGAGGGCCCATGTAGAGGCATCCCTTCCCCCAATAGACCAGCCATGTGATGGTATAATATAGAAAAGAGTTTATTCAGAGCATGTGGAAGGGAGTTGAGAGAATAGGAGAAAGAGAGAGACAGAAACAGAGACAGAGAGAGAGAGAGAGAGAGAGAGAGAGAGAGAGGAGAGGAGAGGAGAGGAGAGGAGAGGAGAGGAGAGGAGAGGAGAGGAGAGGAGAGGAGAGGAGAGGAGAGGAGAGGAGAGGAGAGGAGAGACTGGCCATGAGCACATGGAGAAAGAGGGGGTAGGGGAATGGGGAGAGATGGAAGTGAGGGAGAAAGAGCTAGAGGACAGAGGGGAGCAAGAAGGCAAGAACAAGAGAGAGTGGAGGGGGCAACCAGCCCCTTTTATAGTGAGTCAGGCATAACTGCTGTTGCCAGGTAACTGTGGAAAGGAGCTTAGACAAAATGTTAACAATAAGATAAAACAAAACTATAATATCATAGTTGGGCAAGACATACCAATAGAAGGAAAGGACCAAGAGAAGGCGCAATTCAGTAACTCATTTGTTTGCACACTCAGAAATTCTGTAAAAATGCTAAACTGGAAGCTGTAATATAAGCACAGAGGACATGATGCAGACCCAAGTTGGTCCTTTGCATGCTGCTTCAGTCTCTGAGTTTATATGAGCTTTGCTCATGATTAGAGGGCCTTGTTTTCTTGGTGTCCTCCATGCCCTCTAGCTCTTATAGGATTTCCACCTCGTCTTCCATGGGGTTTCCTGAGCTCTGTGGGGGAGGGGGAGGCATCCCACTTAGGACTGAGTGGTCCAAGGTCTCTCACTGTCTGTATAGTGTGTGGCTGTGGGTCTCTCTGTATTTGTTTCCATCTGTTGCAAGAGGGAGCTTCTTGGCTGATGACCGTGCAAGCCACTGATTGACATGTATAGCAGAATGCCATTAGGAGTCCTTTTATCACATTTTGTTTTTTTGTTTTTTTGGTTTTTTTATAGACCAGTAGTATTTGATTTTACCATAGGTCTCTGGGCTATCTAATCTCAGTATCAGATATAGGGTCCATCTCCTGGAGTGAGCCTTAAGGCAAATTTTAATATAATCATTACTTTGTAAATTGAGTAATAGTCTGTAAGTCTATGAGTTATAAAATTTGTTTTTAACCAACATCTTAGACACACCTGCATTTTAAGCTATATTTAGACATATTTTTATTTTAAAAGACATTATGAGGCACCAAGTTGATACTAACCTTGAGTTCTTGTTACTTTTAAAGGCCCTAGTTAGACATAATTTGATCATTTCTGGTGGGTTTTGGTCCCCTTTACAGTGCTAAGATGTTAATAGTTTGAGCCAGCTTCTAGTTCAGCATTCCTAGTTTAAATGCTCTTACTTTGTAGTTTGAAGAGAAGGAACTTTACAGCAGGAAAGTCTTGAATTTCAGCAGTAATGCACCATCTCTGTGCACTAGTAAAAATGCTGGACATTAAAACGACTCCTGGTAGAAGTATTTACATTTTTTTTGGTATTTATAGAATCTGCAGATTAAGGGAGATGGAGATATCTAGAGAGGGGCAGTCTTTCACAAGTTATTATGGCACTAAGAACTTAAGGAACAAAACATGAATTGTGAGACATAAACAGGTGCCTGATTTCCAAGCATGCCTCACCTCTCAAGGAAGTGAGACTCCCAACTTAGCACTGATGACTAGAGCAAAAAAGGACCAGAGACACAAGGTAGAAAAGACACCAACTTAGAGACAGTATGAGAGGGGTTAGCCCCTTCTTACCATATGGAACTCTGAGAGTGCTACACTAGAAGACATGAACTAGAAGTGTTGTATTAGCAAAACTGTATATCTCAAAAATACTGGACAAGTTAGTTAATTATGTGATCTCTGGAAAGATTAGGGACTTGGCACTATCCCTACAGCTACACGTGCCCACCAGGGCACTTTGAATGATGGTATCATGTAGATTCGTTAATTCTGCTCTTCTGTAAAGTTAATCAGGACAGCTAGCTGATACACAGGAGCTTTAGGGCAAGCTCTGATCTCGTGCAGAAGTAGAGCTGCCACCTGTATAACTGCTACCATACCTTTTAACCAGCTCTTTGCTTTGGTTTAGTTTGTTTTGTTTCTTTATGTGTTTGTCTCAGAAAGGACCCTTTAAAGAAAACCACAGTGAACATATTTAAACCATGAAGGACATTTGCTAAGTGAATATAGTTTATTCACTGAAATCTAATTCTAATATTAACTCTCTGGCCTGGAGACATTCCTGACTAACTTTTTTAAACATGCTGTGTATTACAAGACATGATTGTGAACTGCATCTGTCCATGAACATGCCTGGAACTACATGTGATGACCAGTCTCTCCAGTATTAATATGCATATATCTTTCCAGCAAAACCCATTTTTTTTATTTGTTTAAAGAGACACTGCTTTAGAGGCTATCTGCTGCTCTATTTTCTTCTCACTTGCTTACAACTAGTGTGTGTGTGTGTGTGTGTGTGTGTGTGTGTGTGTGTGTGTGCATTCTCACCCATGTGTGGTGTGTCTATGTTCTGGGGATTAACCACAGGGCCCCTACCACTGAGTTACAACCCAGCCCTCCTCCCTCTCCTACTTCCTTCTTGTTTTATCGACCACTGGCATACCAAATGGGTGAGCCCATTCTGCTGTTACAAATACATGAAGATAAATAGAAAATAGACACAAATGCCCAGAGAGGTCTGGATGTGATTAGCTTGAAAGTAACTATAATTACTAGTTTGAAGAAGAGAAATGAAGTTAGAAGAGTTTATACTGGACTCTACTCTTCAAATGAAATAGAAAACTAAAAAATAATGCACCTAAAATTAAATACTCAATTTATGGGAAGTAGTATGGAAGGAAAGCCAGAATTCATGTCTATAGAAAGCAGCATGTGTAGAAAAACATTAATAAGTATGTAAAAATCACAAAAGAAGGATCTGTTATACCTGTAATCAGTACCTGAGAAAGAACTTGGTAGAAGTGATATTTTAAGAAGTAATGAATGAAGAGTTTCCATCACTAAAATGATCAGGGAAATCTCAAACAGCGTGGGAAGAACAAACATAATAATAATAATACACAGATCAAAGTTACAGAAAGCCAAAATTCAAAAAGAAAATTTTAAAATAAATTGGAAAACTATTTGTGTGTCTGTAGAATGTGGGATTAAGTATCCTGTTTGAAAAGTGCACAGGTGCAGTGATGTGTGTGTGGGGGGTGCACGCGCACTCACATGCACGCACTCACGCACTTGTTTACACAAGAGTGTGGGTGAATGCTCATGCATGTATATAGACTAGAGGTCAGTCTCCAGTATTGTTCTGAATGCATCATGCACCTTGTTTTGCAGGAACATAATTCCTTATAGAGCTCTGGGGATTTCCATTTAGACTGACTTTAGAGCCTCCAGGACCTGACTGTCTTCAGCTTCCTAGGACTGGAATTGTGAACATATCTTAAAATGCCAACTTTTCTCATAAGTGCTGGGACTCAAACTCAACTCATTATGTTTGTAAGGCAAACACTTTTCTGGCTGAATTATGTCCCTGTACTCTCCCAAACACTTTTAAATGAATGGCAATTAACAGTGAAAAGAGGTGTTTGTTATTTGTTTTGTTTTGTTTTGCTTTGCTTTATTTTGACAAATAGCAATGAGATCCAGAGAAAATGGAATAGTATCGCTCAAATTATGAGTGAGAATAGCTGCCAGCTTAGAGTACTTTATCCACTGAGCATATTTACTATCTACTAAGCTATCCTATGAATCCAAATGATAATAAGTTCATATCCTACTGACAGGCAATAGGGAAACAACAAACTAACAATACAAAAGAAAACAAGCAGTTTGGGATGAACAAGAGGGATCAAAGACTGAAGCAGGGGCATGTGGAGCTGAAGGATAAGAGAAAGTAGACGCAGGTAAACCTTGAAATATCAAAGATGCAAGGTTGTGATGAAAATAATCACTAGCATAGTTTCAAAGCGGGAGGAGTCAAAATACCTAGTTCTAAGAGAAAAAGAAAATTGAACTAAATGTTCTCAAGTGCATACATCTTTACAGAGCAGGTAAAAATACTAATTTGTATTCAACGGAATATCCTGGATGTGACTCTATGTAGATTGGAATGAGTAGGAATATTCATGATAATCAAATGAGAGAAATGTGATTACAAACACAAACACTTGGGCAATCATATTGGGTAAAAGAAACCAGACACCAAAGTACATCATGTGTAGGGTATTTCTTTGAAGTTTCATTACAAGCAACATTGGTGTATTCTATTGCAAGCCCAGCTGGTGAGGACCACTGTGGAGTAGTGGAAAGTCTAAGAGAACCAGATGATTGGAGACTCTGTGCTATGTCTGAGTTGGTGATGGCGGACTCTGTGATGTGTCTGACTTGGTGGCCAGTTAACTTGGTCCTCTAGTAGTTTGACACTTTCCTATTGATACATCACACTGAAATAATGAAAGACTTTTTTAATGAGCCACAATGAAAAGTCTGCATACAATTCAATAAATGATTACTTCACAGTCCCCACAGTCCTAAGTAGTGCTTTGGCCAACATTCTCTTTTCTCCCTTGAGGCTTGAGATCAACTATCTTCCTTTTCCAGATCTCTTTGTACCAGGCTCATTTTCCAGAGCATGGTGTTGAAATATGCCCTTCCTTATTTTGAAATAGGTCAGGCTTATGCTTTATCTCCACTAAAACAAGTGCTAACACAATTAACTCCAAAACTATATTTGGAGCCAATTTGAAACAAATTTACATATGGTATCTGTAGGCCTCCAGTTCTTACCCATTCACTCAGTATGCAAAACAGACTCTAGCTGAACTTTGCGGCAGATCTTCAAAGCCATTTCAATCACGTAAAAGGAACGGCTTCCAATATTGGGTCCATGCGGAAGTGAGTGTGGATAAGACTGTCCCTGAGTATTTGAAAAGCCAGGCAATGATCTGTGAATTACAAAATCTCAGTGTTCCTTGATGCTTATACAGAATCACTTATCCCATTTCTACTTGATCTTACCATAACCTTGGCACTTAAAAGTTTTAATTGACTACAAGATGAAATGCTACCTTATACCATCTACCCTAATCTCTAAGTTGTAAGATAAAAGCAGAGAAAAAGTTAGTTCTGCATGACAGGCTGAAAAGTGGCAGTCACATTGGTCTTATTTACTAGAATCTTCTTTTCTCCATGTGTGGGGATGTAATTATTTCATTTCCTTTCCCATCTTAAAATATTTTTCATAGAATATATTTTAATCATATTCTTTCCCCTACTCCAAATCCTCCCAGATCATCTCCACCTCCCTATCCACAGAAATTCATTTTCTTTCCCTCTCTATTTTTCTCTCTCTTACTAAAAAAAAGGAAGGAAGGGAGGGAGGGAAGGAGGGAGGAAGGAAGGAAGAAAGGAAGGAAGAAAGGAAACCAAACCAATTAATCAAGCAAAAGAACAAAGTAAGAAAAAAAATACTAAAACAAAATGCCCACAAAACAAATGAAGTCTGTTTTGTCTTAGTCACCTGTCCTGGGCCATGGGGCCTAACACGTAATGTGGGTCATATACTCAGTAACACTCCTTTAGAGAAAAGTGATTTTCTCTTTCCCAACAGATAGCAATTGCAAACAGCTTCACTGCTAGGAGGGGCACTTAGCATACACTTCCTCTTCTCTATGCTGTGTTTCTTTTTCTTGCCAGAATCTATGCATATCTTGTGTATGCTGTCAGAGTATCTGGATAGCATAGGAGCAGCAACAGTCAGAAAAACAAAGACAGCTTCCTTGGAGTCACCCTCCGCCTCTGAGTCTTCCGTTCTTCTTGCTACTTCCTCCACGTAGATGCCTGAGCTTTTGCGGAGTAGTTGATCCCATTTCGGGCTGAGTGCTCCAAAGTTCCTTGCTCTCCACACACTGGCAGGTTGTCGGTCCCTGTGTTATCACCCACTTACTGTGAAAAGAAGCTTTATTTACGAGGGCTGAGCGATGTGCTAATCTATGAACATAGCAATATATCATTAGGACTCATTAATTCCTATGTCCCTTTAACACAATAACAGTAGTAGGTTTTTCGCTACCTATCTATTTAGTCAGGTTCTTGGCCAATTTAGCAGTTTCAAGCATGGGGTTTCATAGAGTGAACCATAAATGTCCCTTTTAAGGTGATTGGTTACTTCCATAACATTTGTACCACTATTGTATCAGTATGTCTTGCAGGCAGGTCGCTATTGTAGGTCTCAAGGTTTGCAGCTGTGTGATATTGATGCTTTTTTTTTCTGGTAGCATAAAGAGCACATTTTAGCACCAGTGAGGACTGAAGCTTCTATATGGGAACAAGTTTGATTTTTCCATGTTTGATGGCATGGGTAAGTGGTGTCTTCAGCAACATCTTTGCTATGGTATTGTGGAGAGTAACTAGTAGCTTTGGCAGTAGCCTGTGGTATTTAATTGGTCTAAGGGGCATCTTTGGCCAACAGATCATCAAATTTTAGCCTATTGCTGACACTGAATGTTTTGCTTGATAACAAAAGATGTCAAGTTGGAGTACTGTCTTATTATATGCTGACTTCATGTTAATTCTTTTAAAATATGTATATATTTAGGAATCTTCTACAGTGTTAGGTTTCTATGTGACTGTTTCAAACAGCCTTTAGTGTTAGTTGTCCATCCTTATAGTCCCCTTCCCCCTGCTCTTTCATCCTTCTCCCCACTTAATCCTGCTATCCTAATCTCCTCTTTATCTCTTCATAGCAATATGTTATATTCCCCTAATAAGTCTCAATAACATTGATCTTATCTGACCAAAATCTTCTCTTCTCCACATGACAAACTAAAGATATGTAAAAACAAAAGAAAGTGGTAAGGTTTGAGTGAGTTCCTCTATATTCCTGGCTTCCTTCTCCTCCTCCTCCTCTTCATTCTTTCTTCTTACAGGGTTCCTCCAAAGCCATACCAAATACTCCCAATGTTATCTAACCTAACAAATGATGTCATTCTTTTGTTATATAGTGCGTTTTAAAAGAACTGCCTGTAAGCATATCTTCCACAACCCTGTGTTTGGTTCTATATGAAGATCCTTCCCATGGGCAAAGTACCAATCCTGGACACTACTAATGATACTCTTTTATGCTTGCAGACAGGAGACTAGCATGGCCTTCCTTTGAGAGGCTCCATCAAAGAACTGACTCAAACAGATGCAAAGACCCACAGCCAAACATTGGATGGAGTTTGAGGACTCTTCTGGAAGACTTGGAGGAAGGATTGAGAATGGAATAGCAACTCTATATAGGAAGACCAACAGAATCAAATAACCTGGATTCTTGGAGGATCTCAGAAACTGAACAACCAACCAAAAGTCATCATGGGTTGGACCTAGGTCTCCCATACATATTTAGTAGATATTCAGCTTTGTCTTCATGTGGGTTTTGAACAACAGGAGCAGTGGCTATCTTATCCCTAAAGCTGTTGCTTGTCTATGGGATCCATTCCCCTAACTCGGCTGTGTTGTCTGTCCTCCATGGGAGAAGAACTGCCTAGCCCTGCAGAGACTTGATACCAGGTGGACCCTGGGGAATGGGGAAGAGACTCTGGGAGGGGGACCTGGAAGAGGACAGCAATTGGGATATAAAGTGAAAAAAGTCTCTTACATTGATCTTAATGAAACTTATTTTGTTCCAGTCTTTTTCTGCTTTGAGACTCTTACTTCTGACTGCTGTACTTAATGCTAAATGTGAAAAATGTCAAACACAATAAGCCTCAGGGTTCAGTCTTTCACTAGCCCTCTAAAGTTTCCGGTCAAGTGTCAGTTCCTTTATGGGTAATCTGTGCCGGAAGTTATTCAAACATCATACAACCTGAGTTTCCACCAGGTTGTATGATGTTTGAATAACATGGATCAGCATGGCCAGCAGCATCCTGCCAAAGCCTGGTCCCCAAATACACAGCCTGGTCCCCCAATACATATTCTTACAGCCTTTTGCCACCTAAAGTTAATTTTTATAGTTGTATGGATTGGTAAGAGATTTCAGCCTCCTCACCTGATGGGACCCTATCCTGGAACTTATTGTCAGTGACCATTCCCTTCAATCCAGAACATATTCTAATGAGAGCCACCAGACTTATTCTGAGAATCATAATCTTTCCAGAGAAATAAAATAGTTTTGGAGGCCCTTGCATTAGTCTTTCACTCAAATGTCTTCTCTCATTAGCAAATTTAAAAAAAAAAAAAGACTTGCTTTATATGACCTTTACTCCTTATTTTGAGTATTGTAGCAGAGTACGTTTTATCTAAGGATAAAATCTAAGGATTTTACCTGTACTCATTAATTGAAAAAAGCTTCTCCCTAGTCACCACACTAACATGGCTTTCTTGCTGCCTGTGATTTCACTTCTACTTTGGATAGGGTATTGCCATCTGCCATGTAACGTCTCTCACAGGCCTCCATGAGTAGGTCAATGCTCTGATAAACAAAGGCCCTTTGTCTTTGATTCCCCTCGCAATTTATACCAGTCTCCCCTCTCCCATAGTCTGTCATCTTTTACCATTCCCAACCTACACAACAAACTTATCTAAAACATCTACACACACACAAACACACACACACACACACACACACAAACTCATTTGTGGGCTAGAAGTATATGTCAGTGGTCAAACAGGCACGTCACCATAATATACACAGTACCCTGAGCTCCATTCTTAACACCACAAAAAACTTGGTAATCTGTTTCAGTTTTATAGCCATACAACCTTTGCATTTCATCAGAAAAGGATTCCAGGAAGTTAATGACTACAATTTATGTACAACTGATTAATAGTAACCCAAAACACATTGCCTATTAAATATACTCAGTTGTTTGCTTAGTGAATGACAGATAGATACATACTAACAGCATGCCAAGAGAAAGTTAAGAATTTCATGTGTTTTGGGTTTTCTTTTTTTTAATTTTGTCACTGTAACAATTTTATGGGCATGAATCATTAGTCTCATTTTATAAAATATTGTGGTAGTCTATCCAGAACACTGTTAGCAAACAATATTGTAACTTGGTATTACTTAGCCAGCCATACTAATTATATTTACAATCCAATTATCTAGCATTTATTGAATCAGTGCAATCCTATGTTGTCCCCAGCACTCCTGAAGGCAGTGGTGCTCTCTTGTGTTCATTAGGAGCGCTCTTTAACATGTCCTATGAGCATGAAGTCTGAATGCTGCTCATAAGAACTGCCTTCTCAGTTCTTTACCCTTCTCCCTCCCTAGCCAACTGAGGAAGTAAACATACAGAAAAGCTTCTTTTTCTCAGGAAACAGTCTGAACAAACTACAATCTCTTTATATCTCATCAGTTACTCTAGTTCCTCATTATTGGAAACAGAGTCCTGTGAATCACCAAACAACTGCAAACCTCCACACTGGATCCACATTAGCAAAGGGATCCAGATAGGACTTCAAGTACACTGATGATTTTATTTCTCTTCTATGTCATCTCAGTGGCATTGGGCAGTGCCCTGGACTGTGGACTGTATGTTTGTGTCTCCCAAAATCAGGGTGTTAAAATCCATCTCCAATGTGATGCTCTTTGAAAGTAGGAATAGTGCCCTTATACATGAAATAAACAAGATCAGACCTTGCTCTGTACCACAGCAGGACAAAGCAAGAATTCCGGAAGAAGTTCTGTACTATGGGACAAATCAGCACGACCCTGATTCTGGAGCTCCCATCCTCCAAAACTACTTAGATAAACAAACAAACAAATGAACAAATATCTTTTTATCTTCTTAAACTCTGGTATTCTACTGTAGCAGCCTGTGAAGATGGTGTAGGACCTCATGAGTCATATTGAGTCACAGTAAGAACTTATTATTTTACTCTAGGAAACCATAAAGGGTTTTGTATAGAATAATGGTATTCTCTGTCACCAGTCTAGAGCCTGTGATGATGTGATAACTGTCATCTTTTTAGTGACTGTAAACTTTCCAATGTAGAGAATAGTAAGGGAGCAGAAATATGCTACAGGGGAATTATAATGACTATATGCAGTTGGAAGCCATGAAGGTAGTGAGAACTGGCTGGTTCAGAATTACTAAAGTAGGTTGGATATAGAATATGAGCAAGAAAAGAACAAGGCCAGTGCATACCTTGTGGCCTAAGTTATTAGCACCATTCTTCACTGAGAGTCTGTAGGAAGGCTGAGTTTGGAAAACAGAGTCTGATTGTGAACATAATCAAGTAGCCAATTAGACACTCAAGCTTTATTAGACAGATACCTATAGTTCCATTTCAGCCACAAGTATTTGAAAATACCTCAAACTGTGGATTTCATTTGTCCTATTACGATGAAACTTCAAGAAGCAGTTACCTCATTTGAGCCCAGTATTGGGTATAACTAACTCTGTACTGCCACCCAGAGCCACAAACAATTTGTGTCTTACTCATTTTAGACAAGAGCCATTTTTTATCTATGTTTACAAAGTCGTGACCCTGACTGAGAAGAGAATGAAGATAGTAAATGAGAAAGCTAAGAACTAAGCTGCTAGAAGCTGTGACATTTCAAGGGAAGAGATGAGGATAATGCAGGCGGCCAACTGAGAAGGCACAATGTGACCCACTAGAATGAGTATTACAAATGGCTCTTCTCAACCTTGACTACAGCCATGCCTTCAATGACCTTGGCAAGATTCCTATCCTAAGCATGCGGCATGCAGTGTGCCTCCTGTAATCCCAAATTCATCAGCTGTTTCTTGTCCTGTAACCCACTGCCACCTCCTCAGAAAGTCCTTCCCTGCTTGCACCATGACAGGGAGCTCTGGCTTGCTCTATCATGGATACAGTTCTAATTCTGTCCAGACGCATCTGAGCTGCTCATATGTACTTGCTTGAGTCTTTCTGTTCATTCTCAGTCACCAAAGCTAAACTCATGTACATAAGAGTGTCATAAAGTTGCATCACCCAGGAAACTTTCTGAAGTTAAGCAAGTTTCCATGGGAACGACAGACTGGGCAACACCAGAGACCACAGGCGTGACAAGAGTCCACAATTCAACTTCCTAGTTCTATTGTACTATAATTTCATAAAACATGGTTCCTTTTATATTTAATGACTTGATTTATAGCATAGAATGGTAATGGAGAAATTTTTATGAGCTTTGTGCATTCTGGTTTGAAATTGTGTGAGTGTGTATGTGTGTGTGTGTGTGTGTGTGTGTGTGTGTTCCTATGTGTTTATGTTTGACCTAAAAGGTAGCTTGATTCCACAGTTTCTTAGCTGTATTTTAGTTTAGCTGATCTATTTGGAGATGAGAATGGTGGCATTGAAATCGCAAAATATTTTATCTGCCCCTTTTATATTCATTGGTGTTTGTTTTATAAAACTGGAAGCCCCAATATTTGGAATGTTTTATAATTATTACATCTTTTTAATGAATTTCTCAATTAATTGATAATGTAATTCATCCCTTTAGTGAATTTTAATTTGAAATCTGTTGATCATATAACAGAATAGCAATGCTAGCATCTTTTCGGTTTCTATTTCAAAACATACACTTCTGTACAAGAAAATCACATGGGTCAAAGAAAAAGCATGAAATGTTGGAGAAACTACTGTCTGAGTCTTCAGAAGTTGGAAACACCCATTTATTTACAGGAAATGAAAGAGATGGTTGAAGTTGTGGATTCTTGGCTATGGTTTCATGTTATTACTGAGGCTCTATTGAGCAAGCAGCTGGTGTCTGCATGAACTGGCTTTTCTGTGATATTTTTCATCCACAGCAGAGGGCCTTATTTTTGCTATCGAGGTGCTAGGTAGGTTTTCTCACTCTGATGAAATTCCCCAGTCGTACTCCTTGGGGTTACTGATTTCATTGAGGGGTGTCTCCCAGATGTACTGAGATTGTGGATGTCATGGATACCACTGGAAAGTCAGAATTCTTGGGCTTCCCATCAGTGAGTAAAAGCCCTATAGTTTGATCCACTGTTGGCCTCAGGCTATTAAACTTCAGGGTTAGTTCCTGTAATAATATCTATACTTGACTACCAAGGAACATTTTTCTCTTCCTGTGTGCTTCCTAGCTTGAGACATGCCAACTGCTACCTGCACCCTTCAGTGTGTCAGAGCTTTCCTGCTCTGCATGGTTGTTTCTCTAGATTTTCCTTTAATTGGGACTGGTGGCAGGCAAAACTGGGGCTCCCTCTCCTACAAGTGTTCCTGTAGGGTTGTAGACTCATATCTGCTCTACCACCTGCCCTTATCCCATGTAGCCACTCGGGCGGGCGCTGGGCTGTAGGGAAGCACCAAGGCATCAATGCAGGGGTGGGAAAGTGCAGTCTGAGATGTGGGAAAGGTAGGGCTGGCTTGTGATGAGGTCCGGCCTTGGGCTTCTCAGACTCTTGGAAAACCAGGCACCGCTGTGAGTCGCAGAAGAGCAGAGAACAGTGTCAGAAGCTCTCAGTCTGGGGACAGCATCTAGCCCGAGTTTGGGGAGAAGGCATGGGAAAGGAAGCTCCAGCTTGTCCCATTGGGATTATTGACCTTATCTTGTTGGATGTGGCTGGTTGGATGTGGCTGGGATGTCAGAGAGGCCTTCTACAAGAGATCAGGCTATGGCTCTGTAGGCGAAAACCTTCCTCATGGCTCCCCACAGTGGATCTTGGTGAAGAGAAACAGTCCATGGTTCCAAACAATTTATTGTCATAGCAGAAAATAGATGTGTAAAACCACACCCCACTTTTCAGGGTGGGCCAGAGATTAAATACCTTTTTCAGGGAGGAATGTATGGGAAGGGAAGCTTATTTGATAAGCCCTCTGAGCCTCTAGATACCTCATTTTCATGGAAAACTCTGTTTTGGGTCCTCATGACCATAGAACATACTTCTTTTCCCATTGGCTTGGTCTGAGATGTTAGAGATGCCTCATCTACACATGGAAGGGCTTGGAGCCTCTACATGACTGATGGCCACAAATCTCTTGATGGTGGGAGGAGGCTGTGGCTAAGTTACAGGGACCTGGTGGTGGGAACAGTTGAAGCTCCTACCATTCCTTCAGGGTCTCCAGGACTTCTATCCTTTAGCTTGACCTTACTAGTCTTCCTCTCACTGTCCACTGCCCCACATGGTCCCTGACTTAGGCTCCCTGTGTATGATGGTGTTCAGCAATTCATTCTCTCTCAAGATAGTCCCTGAACACTGTCCTCCAACAAAATGGGCTTTCTTTCCACTGTTAATCTTCCTAAAAAAAGAAATCATCATTTCACCAAAACTTGTTAAAGAACTGGAACCTAACACCAATTCTTGACACTATTAAAGATACTCTATTATACATGCAGACAGGAGTCTATCATGGCTGTTGTCTGAAAGGGTCCACCCAGCAGCTGACTCAGACAGATGCAGACACCCACAGCCAAACTGGGTAGAGGATGGGAACTATTATGGAAGAATAGGAGGAAGGATTGTGGGTCCTAAAGGAGATAGGAACTCCATAGGAGTTTATAGAATCAACTAACCTGGATCCTTGGGGCTCTCAGAGGGCGAACCTCTAACCAAAGAACATACACAGGCTAGACCTAGACCTCCCCACACATATATAGCAGATGTGTAGCTTAGTTTGTGGAACCCAAACAACTGGAATGGAGGCGGTAAGTCCCAGAAACTGTTGCCTATCTGTGGGATATGTTCTTCTAGCTAGGCTGCCTTGTCTGGCCTCAGTGGGTTAGGATGGACCCAGCCTTGCAGAGACTTCATGTGCCAGGATCAAGAGGGTAGGGATACCCAGGGCAGGCCCCATCTACTCAGAAGAGAATAGAAGGGGGTCTGGGGAAAGGTTTGTGGGAGGGACTGGTGGGGTGAGGGACAGTGAGTGAGTGAGATATAAAGTGAATAAGTAAAATAATACATACATACATACATACATACATACATACATACAAAATAATTGGGGGGCCTTTGATAGATGTGGGCTTGCCTTAGGGTAGGAGGTACCCACTAGGGAGCTGCACTCCTGAGTGTATGTTCTGCTTACCTGTCTTCTTTGCCCCTTTTTGGTGGTCTTTTCATTTATTTCAAGAATTTCTAAAGCTCTTCTACTTCTTTCTTTAAGATGCACACCATTGTTTTCCTATTCTGGCTGTTTTAGCAGCTTACATGGTGGTAGCCTGGTCTGTGATCTTACTCAAAAGCCAGTGAAATTCGTGTACACAGGTTTCTCTTTCTCAATAGTAAAATTTTAGGTGACCAGTAAAAAACCTGTATAGGTCCTTTCTTGCAATCCTAATACACCTTGAATTCTAAGGTCTGATATTGTCTATATCTCTCGTTTTGCTGATCAAGCCTTTCCACTACTGGAAACACTAGCACTCCCAAAGTGTCCTGCCCATTTTCAAGAGCCTGATTAATTGCTCTCTCTAAAGGCGAATGGCCTGTCTCTAGATTGCTGTCCTTTCTTTTGCTTGATACTGCCTTTAGCTCACTCAACTCATTATTCAATTTCTGTAACTTGATTTCAAACTCCAATTTACTTAATTATAAATCTCTCTGAGCCTTCTCTCCTATCATAATAGGCATAGAAGGAGCAGATGATATGATTGTGGACATAGAGGGAGCAGATGATGCGTATGAACGCCACTCCTCTCCACGAGACCTAGTAGATCTGCTTTCTGAGGAAGTATTTTGACTCTCTTCACTTTCCATATCTGTGCTCTCCGAGTCCTGTGAGCCCAATTCGCTTTGTGACTCTCTATCTCTCTCCTCTATGCTCTCCTGTATAAGTGCCCAAAGGCAGAGCGTGAATCTGTCTTCCTTATTATTTCTCAGAGCTCTTCCAATTTTTTCCCAAGTCTTTATATTTAACACTCTTACTTCTTGAAGCCATGGCCAACAAGATTCTATCTCATCTGAGAGATCTTTCAATGCATCTTTTTCTACCCAGATGCCTCTTGCCTGAAGCAACTTATCTTCATTCTGTATTGCTGCTTTTGATTCGTTCAAACCCATCTTCATTGTCACAACCCCTAGGTGAAATGAACACCAGGTCAGCACCAACTCAGCCTAGCCTTGTACCCTTCTTACATGGTCATACTTCTACAATATGAAAATAAGGCCATCGCTAGCATCAAAATTACCTAGTGTGTAGAATGGTATACGACCTTTTATCCTTTTCTTCTGAATCTTTAGGCAGAGCTCTGCTTTTGACAGTGTGTCCTTTATTTATCCTCCATATCTGATTCCATGAGTCCGGGCACCATTTGTCTGAAACTGTCCCGCAGTGTCACAAACTTGGGTTCTCTCAGGCGAAGGACCAAAGCACCTGAAATATAGGGTTTGAGATGCAAGAGAAAACACAAAGCCAAGTTGCGTCCCAATCAAGGCTTCAATCTTTACTTAGAATATCCAGAATATATATAGGTACACAAAAAACCGAAACCGAATCTCTAGGTTACATGATATTTGCATAACATAAACACTGCAGAAGAAGTCAGGTGCTGAAGTCCCCAGCAACTCAGAAGGTCTCCAGGTGGTAGGCATGTCCATATCTCAGCGTGAATTTCCAGGCAGCTGCTTCAAGGAAGAATTGACAGTCTGTAGAAAGCTTTTGTCTTAGCTCCTCAGGTGGTAGCCTCCAAGCAGAGACTGCCAGAGTCCGATGGCTGAGCTGAAGCAAGGAGATAACACTGCTGGAGCAGTGTTAGTCCCACTATGTGTATTCTTTGGTTTAGTGGTTTAGTCCCTGGGAACTCTGAGAGTACTAATTAGTTCATATTGTTGTTCGTCCTAAGGGGCTGCAAACGCTTCAGCTCATTGGGTCCTTTCTCTGGCTCCTTCATTGGGGACCCTGTGCTCAGTCTAATGGATGGCTGTGAGCCTCTACTTCTGTATTAGTCGGGTACTGTCAGAGCCTCTAAGGAGACAGCTATATCAGGCTCCTGTCAGCCAGCACTTGCTGGCATCCACAATAGTATCTGGATTTGATGATTGAATATGGGAAGGATTCCCAGGTGGAGCAGTCTCTGGATTGTCCTTCCTTCAGTCTCTGCTCCATTGTTTGTCTCTGCAACTCCTTCCATGGGTATTTTGTTCCTTTTCTTAAGAAGGAACAAAGTATCCACACTTTGGTCTTCCTTCTTCTTGAGTTTCTTGTGGTTTGTGGATTCTATTTTGGGTATTCTGAGCTTCTGGGCTAATATCCACTTAACAGTGAGTGTATACCACGTGTGTTCTTTTGTGACTGGGTTGCCTCACTCAGGATGATATTCTTCAGATCCATCCATTTCCCTAAGAATTTCATAAATGCATTGTTTGTAATAGCTGAGTAGTACTCCATTGTGTAGTTGTACCACAATTTCTGTATCCATTCCTCTGTTGAGGGACATCTGGGTGGTTTCCAATTTCTGGTTATTATGAATAAGGCTACTATATGAACATAGTACAGCATGTGTTCTTATTACATGTTGGAGCATCTTCTAGGTATATGCCCAGGAGTAGTATAGCTGGTAGTACAATGTCCAATTTCCAGAGTAACTGCCAAACTGATTTCCAGAGTGATTTTACCAGCTTGCAATCCCACCAGCAATGAAGGAGTATAAAAGAGGAATATTTTATAGAAAGATAATAAAAAATATATATTTCATTGAAAGAGAAAAGAATAAATTACAGAGTGATTACTTATACTTAAGTATTATCCATGTGAAAGTAAAAGTTCCTGAGTGTGTAAATCTGCTTTTGCAAAATTATAAGTATAGATTACTGCATTAGAGGTTGAAAAGTTAGCAGAGACCCAGCACTGGACCCGATCCCTCATAGCACATACCCAAGTTGCAGCTTGACCACCTAGATATTCAGACACATCCAGATTCCTAGGTGAGCTCTTAAATGGGATCTCTGGGACCCAGGGAAGCACATTCCCACCGAGCCAGATACCAGGGGGCCTTCCAGCTCCCACCTGTGCCTGATGGAACCAGAGATCTAATCCTACAGAGCACACACACTAGTGGCAAATCACCCCCCAGCTTGACTTCCCAGCATCACAGGATCACTGGAAGGACAGGCTCCAATCAGAGACAGGGAGGACAGATAACACCAGAGATAACCAGATGGCGAGAGGCACGCATGAGAACATAAGCAACAGAAACCAATTTGACTAGGCAACATCAGAACCTAGTTCTCCCACCACAGCAAGTCCTGGAACCCAAACATACCCTTAAAACTAGATTCAGAAACCCTGTCTCGAAAAAACAAAAAAAGAAAAGAAAAGAGAGAGAGAGAGAGAGAGAGAGAGAGAGAGAGAGAGAGATTCAGATCTAAACTCTCATTTCATGAATATAATAGAGAGAAGACTTTAAGAAGGACATAAATAACTCCCTTAAAGAAATTCAAAAGAACACAAGTAGAAGCCCTTACAGAGGAAATGCATAAATCCCTTAAAGAAATACAGGAGAAAACAATCAACAGGTGAAGGAATTGAACAAAACCATCCAGGATCTAAAAATGGAAGTAGAGTTATTAAAGAAAACTCAAAGGGAGAAAGTCTTGGAGATGGAAAAACCTAGGAAAGACATCAGGAGTCACAGATGCAAGCATCATCAACAGAATACAAGAGATAGAAGAGAGAATTTCAGCAGCGGAAGATACAACACAAGACACAGACACAACAGTCAAAGAAAATACAAAAAGTAAAAAGCCCCTATCTCAAAACATTTAAGAAATCCAGAACACAATGAAAAGACAAAACCTGAGAATAATAGGTACTGAAGAAGGTGAGGATTCCCAACTCAAACGGCCAGCAAATATCATCTTCAACAAATTTATAGAAGAAAACTTCCCTAGCCTAAAGAAAAAAATGCCCATAAACATAAAAGAAGGATACAGAACACCAAACAGATGGAACAAGAAAAGAAAGTCCTCTCTTCAAATAATAATTAAAACACCAAATGCACAGGACAAAGAAAAAATACTGAAAGCAGTAAGGGAAAAGGTCAAGTAACATATAAAGGCAGACCTATCAGAATTACACCAGACTTCTCAACAGAGAATATAAAAGCCAGAAGAGCCTGGAAAGATGTCATACAAATCTTAAGAGATCAAAACTACCAGTCCAGGCTACTATGCCCAACAAAACTAGCAATTACCATAGGCAGAGAAACCAGAGTTTTCCAAGACAAAACCATATTTAAACAATATCTTTCTTCTAATCCAGCCATACAGAGGATAATATAAGGAAAAGTCTAACACAAGGAAGGAAACTATACCCAAGAAAAAGCAAGAAATTAAGCTTTTCACAACAAATGTAATTCCAACTCTTAATAACAGGAAGCAATGATCATTGGTCTCTAATATCTCTCAACATCAATGGATTCAAGTCCCCAATAAAAAGACATAGGCTAACAGACTGTATATGTAAACAGGATCCAGCATTTGGCTGCATACAGGAAACAAACCTCAAAGTCAAAGACAGACATTCCCTCAAAGTAAAAAGATGGGAAAAACTTTTCTAAGCAAATGGTCCCAAGAAGCAAGCTAGAGTAGCCATCCTAATATACAACCAAATACACTTTCAACCAAAAGTTATCAGAAAAGATGGAGAAGGTCACATACTTATAAAAGAAAAAATTCACCAGGATGAACTCTCAATTCTGAACATCTATGCCCCAAATGCAAGGACATCCACATTTGTAAGAAAAATGCTACTAAAGCTCAAAACACATATTGAACCTCACACAATAAGAGTAAGAGATTTCAACACCCTACTCTCATCAATAGACAGATCATGGAAACAGAAACTAAGCAGAGATGCATTGAAACTAAAAGAAGTTATGAACTAAATGGATTTTACAAATCTTCAGAACACTTCACCCTAAAACAAAATAATATATCTTTTTCTCAGCACTTCATGGTACCTTCTCCAACATTGACCATATGCTCAGAAACAAAACAAACATTAACAGATATAAGAGTAATACCATCTATCCTATTGGATCACCACAGAATAAGACTGGTCTTCAATAGCAAAAAAAAAAAAAAAAAAAAAAAAAAAAAGCAATCCCACCTACACGTGGAAGTTGAGCAACTATCTATTTAGTGATAACTTGGTTAGGAAAGAAATAAAGAAAGAAATTGAAGACTTTTTAGAATTCAATGAAAATGAAGGCACAACATACCCAAACTTATGGGACACAATGAAAGCAGTCTTAAGAAGACAACTCATAGATCTGAGTGCCTCTAAAAAGAAACTGGAGAGAGCATACACCAGCAGCTTAACAGCACAGGTGAAAGCTCTAGAACAAAAGAAGGAGGAGGAGGAGGAGGAGGGGGAGGAGGAGGA
>NW_022196913.1:23995787-24041450 GCF_008632895.1 Mastomys coucha
AAGAAGAAGAAGAAGAAGAAGAAGAAGAAGAAGAAGAAGAAGAAGAAGAAGAAGAAGAAGAAAATGCACCCAAGAGGAGTAGAAGGCAGAAAATAACCTCAAGGCTGAAATCAACCAAGTAGAAACAAAAAGAACTATACAAAGAATCAGCAAAACTAGGAGCTGGTTCTTTGAGAAACTCAATAAGATAGACAAACCCTTAGCCAGACTAACCAGAGGGCAAGAAGACAGTATCAAAATTAACAAAATCAGGAATGAAAAGGGAGACAGACATAACAACAGAAATTGAGGAAATTCAAAAAAAAAATCAGATCCTACTACAAAAATCTATACTCAACAAAACTAGAAAATGGATGAATTTCTAGACAGATATCATGTACCAAAGTTAAATAAGGATCAGATAAACCATCAAAACAGTCCCATAACCCTAAAAGAAATAGATGTGGTTATTAAAATTCTCCCAACCAAAAAGAGCCCAGGGCCTGTTAGTATTAGTGTAGAATTCTATGAGACCTTTAAAGAAGATCTAATACCAATACTCTTCAAACTATTCCACAAACTAGAAACAGAAGAGACACTATCCAATTCACTCTATGAAGCCACATTTACGCTGATACCAAAACCACACAAAGACCCAACAAAGGAAGAGAACTTCAGACCAATTTCCCTTATGAATGATGATGCAAAAATACTCAATAAAATTCTTACAAACCGAATCCAAGAATACATCAAAACTATCATCCACCATGATCAAGTAGGCTACATCCCAGGAATACTGGGAAAGTTCAATATACAGAAATCCATTAATGTAATCAAATATATAAACAAACTCAAAGAAAAAAAGCAAATGATTATCTCATTAGATATGGAAAAAGCCTTTGACAAAATACAACGCCCATTCATATTAAAAATATTGGAGAGATGAGGAATTCAAGGTGCATAATATTTTATTATATTGCATAATAAAAGCAATATACAACAAACCAATAGCCAACATCAAACTAAATGGAGGAAAATCAAAGCAATCCCATTAAAATCAGGGACTAGACAAGACTGCCCACTCTCCCCCTATTCAATATAGCACTTGAAGTTCTGGCTAGAGCAATTAGACAACAAATGCACATCAAAGGCATACAAATTGGAAAGGAGGAAGTCAAGTTATCACTATTTACAGATGATAGGATAGTATACTTAAATGACCCCAAAAATTCTACCAGCTCCTACAGCTGATAAGAAACCTCAGCAAAGTGGCTGGAAATAAAATTAACTCAAACAAATCAGTAGCTTTCCTCTACTCAAAGGATAAAAGGGATGAGAAAGAAACTAGGGAAACAACACCCTTCATAATAGTCACAAATAATATAAAATACCTTGGTGGGACTCTAACCAACCAAGTGAAAGATCTATATGATAAAAACTTCAAGTCTCTGAAGAAAGAAATCAAAAAAGATCTCAGAAGATGGAAAGATCTCCCATACTCATAGATTGGCAGAATTAATATAGTAAAAATGTCTATCCTACCAAAGGCAATCTACAGACTCAATGCAATCCCCATCAAAATCCCAACACGATTCTTCAAAGACATGGAAAGAACAATTCTCAAATTCATCTGGAAAAGCAAAAAAAAAAAAAAAAAAAAAAAAAACAGAATAGGGAAAACAATAAAAGAATTTCTTCGGGCATCACCATCTCTGATGTCAAACTATACTACTGAGCAATAGTGATAAAAACTGCATAGTATTGGTATAGAAACAGGCAAGTAGATCATTGGGTTAGGATAGATCTTTGACAAAGGAACTAAAACCATCCAGTGGAAAAAAGACAGTATCTTCAATAAATGGTGCTGGCTCAACTTGAGGTTAGCATGTAGAAGAATGCAAATCGATCCATTCTTATCTCTTTGTACAAAGCTCAAGTTCAAGTGGATCAAGGAACTCTACATAAAACCAGATACACTGAATTTAATAGAAGAGAAAGTGGGGAATAGCCTTGAACACATGGGCACAGGTGAAAACTCCTGAACAGAACCCCAATGGCTTATGCTTCAAGAGCAACAATCGACAAATGGGACCTCATAAAATCAAAAAGCTTCTGTAAAGCAAGGGACACTATCAATAGGACAAAACGTCAACACAGAGATTGGGAAAAGATCTTTATCAACCCTACATCCAATAGAGGGCTAATATCCAAAATATGCAAAGAACTCAAGAAGGCAGACTCTAGAGGACCAAATAACCGTTTAAAAATTGGAGTACAGAGATAAACAAAGAATTTTCAACCAAGGAATCTCAAATAACTGAGAAACACTTAAAGAAATGTTCAACATCCTTAGTTATCAGGGAAATGCAAATCAAAACGACCCTGAGATTCCACCTCACACCACTCAGAATGACTAAGATCTAATACTCAGGTGGCAGCAGAGGCTGGAGAGGATATGGAGAAAGAGGAGCACTCCTCTATTGTTGGTGGGATTGCAAGCTGGTATAACCACTCTGGAAATCAGTCTGCCAGTTCCTCAGAAAATTGTACATAGTATTACCTGAGGACCCAGCAATACCACTCCTGGGCATATACCCAAAAGATGTTCCAACATATAACAAAAATATATGCTACACTTTGTTCATAACAACCATATTTATAATAGCCAGAAGCTAGAAACAACCCAGATGTCCCTCAACAGAAGAATGGATACAGAAAATGTGGTACATTTATACAATGGAATACTACTACGCAGTGATTAAAAACAATGACTTCATGAATTTCACAGGCAAATAAATGGAACTAGGAAATATTATCCTGAGTGAGGTAATCCAGACACAAAAGAACACATGGTATGTACTCACTAATAAGTGGATACTAACCCAAAAGCTCACAATGCATATGATACAACCTACAGACCATATGGAGAGTAGAAGGAAGGAAAACCCGGGGGTGGATGCTTCAGTCCTGCACTGAGAGGGGAACAGGACGATTGTGGGAGATGGGAGTTGAAGGGGACAAAGACGAGGAGGAAGTAAGAAGACTGACAGTATCAGAATCTGGAGGAGACTTGAGAAAGGTACCTCTAGAGAGTCTGGAAATCAAAAAATATATAGCAGGGGGGATGAGGAACTGTGGATAGCCACTGGAGGGTCCCAGACACCAGAGAAACATGAGTCTGCCAGGACCCAATGGATTGACTTTAGCTTTAATGTGCAGAGAAGAGGGAGACAGAACCTGTGGAGACTACCTCCAGTAGATAGGCAAGATCCTTATTCGAGGGATGGAGCCACCCATCCATCTCAAAGGTTTTTTAACCCAGAAGTGTTCCTGTCCAAAGGATGAACAGGGACAAAAAAATGGAACACAGAAAGAAGAAAGGGCCAACTGAGGAACGGCCCCAATGAGGATACATCATGTCTGAAGACACCAAACTCAACAATTTTGCCGTGATCAAGAGGTACTTGCGGACAAGAACCAAGTGTGGCAGTTCCTCGGGAGGTCCGGCCAACAACTTACCAATGCAGAGGTGGAAGCTTGGAGCCAACATTCAGGCTGAACTCAGGGAACCTGGTGGGGGAGCTGGCAGAAGGACTGGAGGAGTGGAGGGGGATTGCAACCCCATTGGAGGAACAACACAGGCTGGCCTGACAACCCAGTTCTCCCAGAGACTAGACCACCAACCAAGGAGTATACCTAAAGGGATCTTTGGCTCCAGATACATATGTAGCAGAGAATGGTCTTGCCCAACAGCAATGAGAAGGGAGACCCTTGGTACTGGGGAGGTTTGATGCCCCAGAGTAGGAGGATGCTGGAACAGTGGGGGTAGGAAGAAGGTGGGTGGAAAAGCACTCTCATACAGGCAAAGTGGAGGGGGGAGGGCTGATGTGGGATGGGGAGGTGGCAGAGGGGTAACTGGGAAGTGAGGTATCATTTGAGATTTAAAAAAAATGGAATGTTTAATAAAAATTAAAAATAAAATAAAAATAATAAAAGCAACTTGGGAGAAATTGCAAAAAAAAAAAAAGAAATTAAAAAGTCAGATTTGAGAGATAAAAGGAGAATTTTCACATTGTTTCACTGTATGTTGTAAATGTAAACTTCTTTTTGGCATTGTGTTAGCCATGCTAAGTAAATATCAATAGTATGTAAGTAGAATTCTAAGAAAGTTAATCAAAGACTACATTGTACATAGCAACTTGGAGTATATCTGAAGATTCGGGGGTGGGGGTGCATCTCTCTGTGACCATGTATAAAACATCTGCCTGAGACAAAGGGATGCAGACTTGGTGTTAGACATGTGAGGGAGAAAGTACCTCATTACATTTACTGTGCTCTGTTCACTAGCATTGTTTTCTTTTTTAAGTGTAGGTTCGGACTATGCAGAAGTTGAAATCTGATGCTTTGTGATTCATTTTACTGTGAGAAACAACAGCAATGCATTGTTCCTTTAGATTATCATCACTTAGTCCATGGGTCATGACCACAGTGGTCATCTGCATAAATACTAGAAAGTCTACAGTGAAGCAGCATCAGAACCAGATACCACTATCAGAAACGGAAACTTGGAAGTTCTGATATCATAAAGCCATGTAGCACTCATGTTTATAGTATTGTAAACTTGATATTCAGACATCAATATTCAATATTTTAATCTAAGTGGCATGATGAAGAAAATAAAAACCAAGCCAAACAACAACAATAAAGTTATTCCAAGATCTATTTGTGATAACTCTGGGGATTTACATCAGTTTTAAAGACTACTGAAGTCAGGGAATAGCTCAGTGCCACAACTTTAGCTTAGTATGCTAAGGTCCTGGGATCCATTGTAGCACTATAAGCATAAAAATAACAAAACAAGTAATACCGAGCAAGTAATACAACTCAGACTCACACAGTCAAGATTAGAAACTTAAGTTCAAGAGACAGTAGCTACATCAATGCCAATGTTAGTACAGACCAGAGGAAGCTATGTCAAGCCCTTCAACAGAGTGGAGTCGGCCTCCTCCATCACATCTGTTCACCACCTACAACACCTGGATTTCCCTGTGACTTCAACTGAATGATAGTCACTTTGCAGAAAGAGCACACCTCTCTCTACAAGGCCTCTACTCTGCACACCCTCCTAACAAAACACATTGGGGAAACAGAGGCAAGGTTCTGAATTGATCCTGTGAGGATGGAATGGGGTTAAAATAGCAGTAGGAAACAGGCTTTAAGGGTACTGAATTGTAGTGGAAGTGTCCAAATTTTTAAGTATTACAGTAAATACTAAATTTTGCTGTGTAATCCCAGCATTTGGGAGGCAGAGGCAGACAGATTTCTGAGTTTTTGGACAGCCTGGTCTACAGAGTGAGTTCCAGGACAGCCAGGGCTACACAGAGAAACCTTATCTCGAAAAAAAATTGATGTATAAACAGGATACCATCATTTCAAGAAGCCATGAAAATATTTAAATGGAGACTTGTCTATGAGTCTCATGCGGAAGATTTTGGGTGGCTATTAGGCTTAAGATGGCTTAAACAATTCTCTCTCTTCAGGCTGTGAACTGGTAAGATAAACTTCAGCATGTCTAGCTTACTTTGTTAATGTGGTGCAGAACATGAGTTTGTGACAAGTTGTTCGTGTTAACATCAACAACTGTAATAGCTGTGGGGCAAGTGAGGCAGAGTAGTATTTGTGGACCTAGTGCCACTTTGACAACTGGGACAGTCACAGCCTAGTATTCAATATTTTTACACATATAACTAGTACATAGTATTATCTGGAATTAACAGTCATACAGCAGCCCTTTTCTAGAGTAAAACAAGAGTGTGCAGTGAATAAATGCTTCAAAATAGTATTTTTAGAACTTTATGGTTCAGGTGGTTCTATTTAAAAGCTTATTCCTACTTCTACAACCAACCTTGAACCCCTTACGTAGATTCAAAGAATGTCTGTTTATATCAATTTCTTAAATACACAAAGAAGTTACATTCATGTCTCAGAAGTTAACACCTTCTTATGTAAGGCCAAGAAATAACTGTATGACTGATACAAACCAATCCTGTTGATTTTTAAGATCTTCAGGAATCTCACTTGGGGCTGTTGAAGTTAAAACTATCCCCAGGCTTTCACATTGCAGCCAACAACACCACTAAAACCTTCTTCCACATCAGTACACTGAGTTGGATCCCAGAAGAGTGTGTGTAACCACACCAATATCGAGTTGTGCTCCCAAGGAGCCTGATTTACAGTGGGACTTAACAGGATGCTGAGAATTAAGAAGTCTGACATTTAAAAGAAATTGGCAAAGAATTCTTCCATGAACTCTGTAGCCACACCTAAGCCATAAACAAGAGACTTGCCATTTTCCCAGATGCACAAGCCTCTGAGCCAGAAATCCCAAATGTCCTGAGGATTATCACTCCATGGAGGATTTGTTTTGAATCCCCAACAGATGTAGGAGAACTAGCAGAGGAGACTGCCAGAGGTTTCACTTTCCACTAGGCTGTAAATTTGTCTAACGATTAAGTCTTTCTAAAGACTCTTTAACAAGGACAGCTACAGCTACGGGGATTGACCACTTCCTGTTTTCTCTCTCTTTCTAGCACTATGTACTTATTGCTAGCCTAAACCACTATGATTTGTTAGGAAGAAAGTTTTCATTTTAATTACTCACCAAATACAGAACAGTGTTTAAGCTAGTGTTGCCTGCTTAGATTCTGTGAATCTAAGGATCATCTGCTTCACTGCCTTCTGTAATCTGCTAATCAGTGATAAAAGATTCCATTTTTAGTAGCAAAGAGACCATACCTGTCCCGCAACTAATGTGTTTCTTCCTTACGACTAATTTTAAAGAGAGCTTAGCTCTCCCCACAGCATTTGTTGCCATATACACTCACGGACATACCTCGACATAGCAGACATTGCTGCAGTTCACAGCATTCAGAGCTAGGTAAAACTCATGAGACACACACACACACACACACCAGCCACCTGCCTGCCAGCACTCTGCCTAGCACCTTCTATTCCTATGAGAGCTAGCTAGCAGGGATGGAGCCTCCCCATGTCCTGTAACCAATGCATACGGTGGTTTAGCAACCAGATTCACTGGGGTAAACTGACTAGTGGTTTGATGACTTGAGAGACATTACAGACACCGATAGCAGAGATCCTAGTTCAGCCAGGCTAACGTTCTCATCAGGCTCAGAACTACTAGGCAAACCTTAAAACAGCACCCATGTCAGTGTTAATGGGTTAAAGAATTCAGCCATACTTTCCCCAACACACATGTAAGTCTGAAAGTATTTGAAGAAAAAAAAAAAGCAGGCTGTTGTTTGTAATAAAACTCTATGACAACTGGAGACAAAGCACATGAGGAAAGCAGGCAATGAATCATCTCCAGCAGACATGACTTGAGGACACTTAAGCATTTCCTCTTATGAGTTAGTTCAGTTTAGCCAAAGGCAACTGGTTTTTCATCCACTGACCAGAAACCTCTGCTGAGGCCTGAAAGGCTACACTAATCTCTGGGTAAAGAGATACCAATTTACAGAGCAGTTTGAGACTTTGTCTAGCAAAATAATAACAATAGGTTCCCCCTCTGGGGCCTGTGAACTCTGTCAAAACCAGGGCCAAGTATGAGAAATTTCCCTCTTGATTTGTTAGTCAGAGAGGTCCCAGACACACCCCAAAACAACACAGGTTGTTGCCATTGCTCTTGGTTTCTCACCAGAACTTGGTGGTAAAATCCAGTTTCTAAAACCACCACACACATTGGTCACAGGACATGGAGAACTTCAGGTTTGCTAGTTAGCCCTCAGAGTAATGAAAGGTGCTCTACAGAGTGCTTGGGGATGGAGGATCAGCAGTCTTACCCAGCCATAGACGCTGTGAAATGTAACAGCCACTGCTCCGTCAAGGGATGTCCATGAGAGTAATGGTGGCACAGATGCTATGGGGAGAACCAATGCCTTTCTTATGAGATTGAAGGAAGAAACACATGCTTCAAATCTGATATGACTTTTCAAAATGAAAATCACTAACGGTTAATATATTTTGTCTAGGCTCTGCCCCAGTTAGCCTGATGACAGCCCAGTGTGCCTGACTCACTATAAAAGAGACTGCTCGCCCCTTCTGCTCTCTTGAGCTCTTGCCTTTTTTCTCTAGCTCTGTCCTCTGGTCCTTCTCCCCTCTCTTCCCATTCCCCACCCCGTGTGCTCATGTCTAGTCTCTACTCTTCTACTCTCTCTTCCTGCCTTTCTTTGTCTCTTCTATCCTCTCAACTTCCCTCCCCATCCCCTGAATAAACTCTATCCTATAATATACCATCTGTGGCTGGTCCCTCAGCAGGACAATCAGCTTTCCCCTACCAGAGCATGAATCAGACTTTTAAATAAAAGAGCTGCTTCCATGAAACACCAAAGTTACTGTGTGATCAAAAGGCCCTATCACAAGCCTGCACACACAGGAGGTGAAGGCATGGAACCCTGGGGTTCAAGGTCATCCTCAGCTGTATGTAAATCCCACTTGCTCTACACGGGACCCTGTCTCAACAGCTTACCAACAGCAAGATCGCCAAGCTTCTATCCCTAATAACCGGGATTTGGTCTTTATTTCCCAAAGAATTGAATACAGCTAAGTGACTATTCTAAGTGTGGGTGGGGGTAGGGGATTATGAGAATCTTAACAGAACTACACTTCCCAGATTGTATGCCCAGAAACCCCTCATCTAAAGTAAGCAGAATATAAGTGACTAGGCAGCATTCTTCATCAAATGCCCAGCACATGATTCAGGGGAGGTGACAGGCTCTCCCCTTAAAAGCTCAGCACTGTGAAGGGTAATATGGGGCTCGCTAGAAAATGTACAGCTTTGATTGAAAAGAAAAAGTGTATGTAAACAGTGATTAATACAGAGGGTAAAAACACAGAGAGGAGAAGCACAAGTTCCCCTAGTATGGTGGGGGTGGAGGCAGGGTTAGATGTTAGGGTAAGCCACGGCTTGAAAAAGTCTCTTCTCCCCACCCAGTAACTGAACAAGAATTGAACTCCCACAGCCTTTCATTAACGGCACCAAGAAGGTGAAAGCAGAATCTAAGTTGTAATCTTTGGAAAATGATCATGTTAAATAAGATTAGATTATGATGGGGTTTCCATGCCTGACTTGTGCTGGATTTATTAGGAAGAAAGAGTCTGCACAGACAAAAAAACTACATGCTCTGCATGATGTCATGCAGCCGAGACCACAGCCTGGTCCATACTGTTTAGGCTTCTGGCTTTCAAATGCAGTCTAAATAAAGCCATTTTCTTATAAAGAGTTATCTTATAAAGCACTCTGCCTCGGGCATTTTTGGTATAGTAACAAATGAGTGAACATAGTTGATAATAGCAAAAGTAGTCTGGGCTGGATCAAGATGAGTACAAAGCAAGGGTTATAGACTTTTTGACTTAAGTACCAGATAGTAGCTATTTTAAGCTTTGCAGAGCCAGGCCATCTCTACTGCAACTAGTAAACTTGGCCACTGGAGGATGAAAGGACACAAAGACGATAAGTTAATTGGGTTCAGTTGTATTTCCATAAAATTGTATTCACATAAACAGGATATGCACCATTAATAACCTTTTAAAGGATAAAGGAGAACATTCTCCCCAGAGTGAGAAATCAGTAGTCAGTAATTTTATCTTTTAACAGTTGTAACAACTTTTTAACCCCTACGTTCACAGAGAACCAAGCACCTCACTAGACCATCTCTCACTGAGTAGTACTCTGAGAAAATGGTTTAAATATTGCCCATGAATTTCAATTCCAAGGCATTGAAACATAACCCATAAAATAGCCTGTTTCGATTTTAGGCAGCATTACTAGTGTCTTAAGCACTCTAAGCAATCATTGTCACACAACAAAATTTCCAAAAACTCCATCCCTGCCTCCGTTGCCCATCTGACTCAGGAGACTGTATTCTGGAGACGTCACAGTACAGCTCACAGGACTGCCCTCCAGAACTTACCCTCCAGAAGTTACAGAGAAAGCTGCTGCCTTGATGCAGTCTTGTAGCCTGTATGCTAGGGAGCATTTTGGGTTATCCATCTGGGGACCTGCACTCAAAACAAGAATGATGCACTTTAAGGGAATTCTGATACTGTGAGTAATGGCATCATTATCCACAGAACCCAGCCCAAGTTCATTAGTAGGCAGCTCAGTGACTGACGTCCCTATTTACATATTTGGCTCCCATAAGGTAAACTGAACATCAATGTGTCTTCCTACGGGGCATCGAGCCTTGGCTGAAGGCAGAACTCTAGCAAGATCCATTGGATGCTTATAGAGATGCAGAAAGGATGGATCGGTGGTAGAGTGCTGGCACCCGTTGGCTCACCATTAGTGTTTGTTTCGGTTGGGCTCCAGAAAGGAAAAATGATATACGGGACAGTAGCCTGTGCAGAAGCTAGCGTGCAGCTAGGCATTCCATTGAAATAAGTTCGCAGAAGTGGCTATCAACAGATGATAGATAAAGAGGATGTGATGACAAGACACAGTAGAGTCTTATTCAGCCATTCAGAAGAAGGAAATTATTCCATTTGACTGAAACTTAATATTAAACAGACTCAGCTAAACCAGGAAGACAAACATTGAATATTTTCACATATGTGAAGACAAGATTATGCACACACACTTACATATATGTGTGTCAATAGGAGGACTATTTGAGAAGAGAAAGGTGACTAATAAAAGAGAATAAGGGGGAATAAAGTTTCATAGAGCTATATCTGGTCAAAGTATATGAAACTCTTGAATAAGAATATCCCTGACTGTCACTTTCTACAATGAAGATGCAATACTCTTCATTTTTAAATCAGGGAAACCAGGCAGATTAGACAATGGTGAAGGCTGAAAAGCTCACCTCTAGGAGCCAAATGAGAATGTTCCTAGAGCCCTTGCTTTCTGGAGGTCGTTGTTTTGAGCACAACAAAATCTCTAACATTTAATAATTCAAATGACAAACTCCAAGTGCCACAGCTTGGTCCAGCTGTGTTGGTTGAGCTTAATATAACTATGGTCACCTGATGGCTCACTCAGCTGGGGCTGGGAGTCTTGAATGACCTTAAACACTCGGTAATGCTTGCCAGGCTGAGGCACAGGAGCCCTGCTAGAGTGACCAAGTCTGCAGGGGTAATTGTGTTTGTCCTTGTGGTCAGTTCCACTTATGGAGGTCAGGTTTCTTCACATAGTAGCAGAGAAGGCAAATACAATGAGAAGGCATTTTCCAAGACTCTTTTTTTGTTTGTTTGTTTGTTTTTGGTTTTTCGAGACAGGGTTTCTCTGTGTTGTCCTGGCTGTCCTGATACTCACTCTGTAGACAAGGCTGGCCTCAAACTCAGAAACCCACTTGCCTCTACCTCCCAAGCCCTGGGATTAAAGGCGTGCGCTACCACCACCTGGCTTCCAAGACTCTTTGTCTTCCATCACTGATGTCCTGTTGATCCAAAGTTTCAAAGCAAACGTCAGGATTCTGTGACTCACCAACACACTGGGAGGCTTTTCTGTCATGTAGTGTCTGGGCAAATCTGTGAGTGTTCACTGTGGCTGACTAGAGCATAGCTGAGATGAAGGGCCATGTTATTCAGTCACTACAATGAATGACAGAGAAATAAGTGTAGACTAGCCACACAATTTCATCATTGCTTCCTTTCTTTCTTTCTTTCTTTCTTTCTTTCTTTCTTTCTTTCTTTCTTTCTTTCTTTCTTTCTTCTTCCTTCCTTCTCTCCTTTCTTTCTTTCTCTCTTTCTCTCTTTCTTTAAAACACTTTTTGGGGGGAGTTGTATACACTAAAGCACACATGGCATGGTCAAAGGACAACTTTGTCCTCCTCCTTCCGTCATATAGGTAGGTTCCAAGTTCTGGTCATCAGGTTTAGCGGTAAGTGCCTTTACTGAGCCAGCTTCTCTGACACATTTTTCTATGCTGGGGAACCAGATAATTTCTGAGAATGAAATGATACATTTTCTGGAAACATAAAATTGAAACTTCTTCCAATGTGAGTATGTGAGCTGCATTTTCAAAAAGGTCAATATCCAAATTAGTTTTTTTTTCTTTTTTTATATTTATTTTTTATTAGATATTTTTTTATTTACATTGCAAATTTTATCTCCTCTAATCACCCCATCCCATTTCCCCCTCCCTGTTCACTAACCCAACCACTCCTGCTTCCCTGTCCTGGCATTCCCCTACACTAGGGCATCAAGCCTTCACGAGACCAAGGGCCTCTCCTCTCATTGATGTCCCACAAGGACATCCTCTGCTACATATACAGCTGGAGCCATGGGTCCCTCCATGTGTACTCTTTGGTTGGTGGTTTAGACCTTGGGAGCTCTGGGGAACTGGTTGGTTCATATTGTTGTTCCTCCTATGGGGCTGCAAAACCCTTCAGCTCCATGGGTTCTTTCCCTACGTCCTCCATTGAGGACTTTGTGCTCAGTCCAGTGTATGGCTGTGAGCCTCTACTTCTGTATTAATCAAGCACTAGCAGAGCCTCTCAGGAAACAGCTGCATCAGGCTCCTGTCAGTAAGCACTTGTTGGCATCCACAATAGTGTCTGGGTTGGGTAACTGTATATGGGATGGATCCCTAGGTGGGACAGTCACTGGATGGCCATTCCTTCAGTTTCGGACCCAAATTTGACTCTGTATTTACTACCATGGGTATTTTGATCCCCCTTCTAAGAAGGACTGAAGTATCCACACTGTGGTCTTTCTTCTTCTTGAGCTTCATGTGGTCTGTTAATTGTATCTTGGGTATTCCGAACTTCTGGGCTAATATCCACTTATCAGTGAGTGCATGTCATGTGTGTTCTTTTGTGATTGGGTTACCTCATTCAGGATGTTATTTTCTAGTTCCATCTATTTGTCTAAGAACTTTATGAACTCATTGTTTTTAATAGCTCGTTGTGTAGATGTACCACATTTTCTGTATCCATTTCTCTGTTGAAGGACATCTGGGTTCTTTCCAGCTTCTGGCTATTATAAATACAACTTAGTTTTCCAAGACTTCAGTACACAAGCCATTTTCATGAAGTTTTATTTTTTCATTTACTTTATAACAAAAATGAAATCTGTTTCTGTTCGCTAAATGGTGCCATAAACATACCAATTCATATACTGAAGTCTACATTAGTTATTTTTCTCTTTGCCATCACCAAAACCCTTAGGAACCTAGGAAGCATCAAAAGAGCTCTGCTAGGATATATATATTCAAGTTGACTAAGACACATTTAGAAACTTTTCCTGCGAGGGTCTTCTCTCTTCCACTTTTCTCTCCTCTATGAAGTCTGGAACTCAGAGGAACTCATTCACTTTGGAATTTTTGTTCTTCAGAGGTTCAAACACTAAGCTTTGTCAGAACTCCTAAGACTTACCCACCCCCTTCCTGTTTCTTTCATGACAGTGGCTTTTTTCCATATGCACCTTCAGATCTCTCCAGGATTATTTTTACTGCTTTGTTAGTGATTTCAAATGTTTCCTTTAAAAACACCTGCCCAGTCTTGGTTTCCTCAGGAGTTTTCTACATCTATGGAAAGCACTAAAGCTGCCCAACTGAACACTCTTCAAAACCTGATTCAGAAGGTCTGACATGATTATGACAGCTAGTCTTGCTTGTCAGCATGCTTACATCCACAATCAACTAAAACCAAGCAGCTGGGCATGCCTGTGGGAGACATTCTTGTTTGTTCTTTTTAGGTGGGAAGACCATCCTATTTCTGAGCCACACCTTCTGGTGGCAGCTCACACGAAGGGACGCTGAACAAGGAAGCTTGGCTTTTGGCTTGTTTCCACTCTCTCTAACTAGCAAGTTCATCAATCCTGTTTCTAATATGTCCCTTCATGGTGTTAGAGCTTACTCTTTTTTGGGACTCCAATATACACTGAGGACTGGCTGAGACATCCAGCTTCATGGGCTGAACAACTGCCTGATTCTTGGTCTTTACATCTGGAGACAATCACTGTTGTTAGACTACTTGAACCAGAGCTTGTTTAAATTCTAATAAATACCATATATGCATATGATAGATATTCAATCTATCGGTTTTGTTCCTTTAGAGAATGCTAACATATGAATTTATACACAATTAGCACTCCATAATCCAAAGCTCTACTCAGAAAATCCCATCTTCCTCTGTTAAATGGTCATTTTCATATACAAATCTTAATGCTGCATCCAAGTCCATATCAGCCTTAATCATGGTGGTGGTAATGTTGAAAGGGAGGCTGCTTAGCAGCTATGGTAAGGCTTCTAAACACAAGACTCTACCAGGCCCTGGCATCTCAATAGTGACACACAGCATACATCCAGTGCAGGTTATACCATATCCATGAGAAATCTACATTGCGAACATGAACAGGACTGACCATCACATCCATGCTGCTAACAGGTTCAGTTTCCACTGATAAACTTCTAAGAAGGACCAGAGTACAGCTATAGTATTCATGAGGTAGTATTCACCATCTAAACTGTAGGCTCTTCCCTGGGTGGGTTCACAGCAAGGCTCAGCTAATTGAAATTAACCTGATTGAGTTTCATTCACACCAGGGGACCCACTTGCATTCTGTACAGGACTGTTAGCTGCCATTCTGCATTTGCATCATCAGGGAGCACGCTCATGGATATTCTAGGCAGGAGTCAAAAATTGTTTCTATAACTAACCGCATAATAGCTAATTTTGACTTTGAACTATATGGGATCTTTGGGTGGTAAAATTCAGTATTACCAACCTTCAGAATGCTAATTTTTTCAAATTGTTGAACTTTATCTGATTATTAAACTTTGTGTGACAGCCTAGACATTTCACAATCATGTGATCTTCTTAGCATCTTGAGAGCGAGGACAGTCTTCCCCTGTATTTGTTGCTACTCTTTCACTTGGCATCCTCTAAGCCTACAGACAGGACACATCCCATTGTTACAAACTTTGCCAGGGTGAACATACCATTGAAATGTTCCTCTGAGCACTTCCAAAATTTCTCACTTAACTTCAGCAGATATTCATGATTGACCTAGTACTCATCATAAATCTCCAACCAAGAGGAACAAAATGTCCCGAGCCTTTAGACAATTTCCCTGAGTAACACTTTGGGGTCATCACAGTTGCCTGTGAGGGTGAATGTCTGTGGTAACATATAAAACGCCCACAGACACTTAAAAAAACTTACCCAGTTAAGTCAGAGTCCTATTAAATTGTACATCAATACTGACTTTAGGTCACTGCAAAATGATCTCATTACATGGTCTTTGAAAAACACATAAAGATGTTGAAAGCATCTCCTGATCAGTTTCCTATCCCTTTCCCCAAATTTTCCCCAAAGAAAATTGATCACCATTGTGGCTGCAAGTGGCCATCTTAAAATTATAATTCTCTTTCAAATTCTCTATGCTACAGTTATTTTAGATAATATTGTCCAAAAGAACCCTATTTTTTACTTTACCTTTTCAACATATAAGAGGAAAGTATCTATTTGTAATGCCAGTTCTGTAGAAAGGCCCAAGCAAACACAGCTGCTTTAGACAGGTGGCTCCCTGGAGACATGCTCTTCTACCTAGATCTGCCTTGGTAATCTGGTAGAGATCTACCAAAGCATCACACTGGAACAGGAGATTGTTTCTAATGCCTGTATGCATTTTTCCTCTTGTAAATAAATAGTCTAGAGTGCTATTACAAAATCAGCTGCTTTCCTGGTAAGATATAACATCTGCATTTGCTATTCTGCATTAACCACAGAAGAGCAGGTATTTTGAGCTTGCCTTACCATCAGCTGGCATTAAGTTTGAGAAAGTTTCTCTGACTCCTGGCTTATGTGAATTATAAACCATCACCAGAAGATATTTATAAATAACCAGTCACGGTGATCCTTTGACATCTGTCTCATAAATCACCCAGCCAATGTTGTGGACGAAGGTGACCAATAGGTGGTAGAGGCTAATGATCCAGTCATACTGGAAAACACACCTGTACCTCCATTTCCTTGGTCCAGCAGCAAAATCTTAACACAGAAAAAAAAAGCAACACAAAAAATTAATTCATATAAAATGCATTATTATAACAACACTCAATATACAAAGCCCACTTCAACTTGGCTTTCCCATTGTTTACTGGTACAGCAGCTGTCTGAATATACAGAACACAATAGCTTTGTCGATGATATCAATTTTGTTTTGTTTTTATGTGATTTAGTACTAATACCTTTCAGATAAAACTGGATCTCTGTGAGTTAAAGGTTGAGTCCCCCATATAAGGCACCATTAGGATATGGCAGAACCTGTAGGAAAGTAGATTATTAATGGTATGAAGTCAAATAACACACTGGAAATCCAGCCATGCCTCTTCCTTTCCACTCTTTGGTCCTTGGTTTCCAGGAGGTCAGCATGGCCCTCGTCTCCAAACTTTCACTGCCATGTTGTACCTCACAGGTCCAAAAGCAATGCAGCCAAGGGCTGGAATCCATGAGACCCTGAGCCAGACCAACCTTTCCTTCTCTCTAAGCTTATTACCTCTGGTATTTTGTTGGTGTTACAGAAAGCTCGCTAACTTGGAGGCTAATCTCTCAGTTTATGTCTATTTTTCCTTCTGCAGTAAGTGTTGTGTCCTCCGTCTGGAAAGATATTTATGCTTGTCAACAAAGAAAAAGTTTTGGATCAGAAACATGTATTTGCTTTAATAAGCATATACTCTCTCTCCCATATATATAAAATATGTGTTGCATGTGTCTGTGCATACTATTAATATACTATTATGTATAGTTTTTATGTTTTTCTAAACTTTGAAATGATCCTTTAAGATACTAAGAGGGGACCAGAATGGGGACAACATTTGGGATATAATTAATTAGTTAATTAAGAAAGGAAGATATGGATTCCACTTTATAAATGAGGAATTTTTATTGAGGGTTCAGGATTTCTTTATTTAAGTTGAATTGATTAGGGAAATGAATGCTACAGCTTACGACCTAACCACAGAAATACATGCTGGCTTTTATGAATTTTTGTCTATTTTTAATGACTTGTTCCAACTAGACTGAATCTCTATTGCTTCAGGATAATATTCTATTCCTCATTGTAACAGGTAAGGCCCTACTGTATTTGGGTACAATTTAAAGAAACTATTCTTATAAAAATGTTGATAATCTAGCCTGAGATATCACCAGGCAATAAGCTGCATATCCCATACCTGGTGAGAATGACCCTTCTCTGTGCTCCAAGGCTACACCACTAGCATAGCAAACCATCTTCAGTATGTTCTTTCCTCTTTCTAATTCTTTCCCTACAAACAACACAGACATTTGATAGAGTCACAAGGTATGGAAATAGAATACAGTATGAGGAGCAATAACAGCCCTGCAACAACCAGTTGAGGTTGTTCCAGTGCTGGGATTGGCCGATCATGATTAGCATTGTGTGCTTCTATAAAGCAACCAGTACCATAGTTTTGCTTGGATTCAAAAGTATGAAGGAGGCTGTATGTGCAAGTCTGTAAGTATATATAAAGACATAAAAGAGTTAATGGAGTTCAGTGTTAAACGTCCACCAATATTGAGTTCACAGGCCTAGTTTTGTAAAGGAGTAAAATAAAATCCATCTGTTGAATGAGATGGCCACAAATGCCTGATGAGCAGAGTTCAGTCCCTGGATCCCACAAACAAGTGAGAAAACTGACTCCTAAAGGTTAGTCTCTGACCTCCACACATCCCATGGCAAATATGCCCACATACATACATGCATGTCATAATAATAATAATAATAATAAAATAATAATAATAATAATGTAGAGTGAAAATATTTTGCAAGAAACATCCTCAAACTCAAACTTGGATGGGAGCCGAGTTGCTCATACTGCCACGTGTTAAATGATGTTTAACCTAGAGTGCCATTAGCCATATTAGCCTGTGTGTTCTACATGTAGTAACAATCTGATTCCAACCCTGGAATTTGGTGCACTGTTGGGTGACAGGAGCAAAATAGAACTGCTATTATACCATGGAGACCTTGAAGGTCAGCAAGTAAGGGTGGGAATTCAATGAACCTTTGTGCACAGTGCCAACAGTATTTAGCTTATAGTTGTAATATCATGATCGTTATACAGATGAGATGCTTCTATGGCATTCCTTCAGAAATTTCTAGGGAATATGGATTTCACAGTAGACAGAAGAAATAAGGGAAAGAGCCAAAACAATCTAAGAATTAATATCATGATTTTATTCTTGTTCCCGGGTAGAAATCTTTTGACTCTGGCCTTAGTTTAGCCATGTTTTGACATTTCTAATATCAAGTATGTTAATAGGTAATATGACAGCTTTCTTGATGAAGTAGCTCTGAGTCTAACTGTTCTTCTAGATATCCAGAGTTGTCACTTGTCAGTTTTGTTTCTGTTCTGAGTTTACTTGCTTAACTTTGGTATTCACTAAAATTTCTACTGAATAATACAGTTGGCCCTCTGTAGTGATGGTTTCTGCACCAGCTGTGGATTCTTTCAAATGCAAACTGATAACACCCTTTTAAAATGGCATGAACAAACTTCTTGTCATTGTTCTCTAAACAATACAGTATAACATTATTTACATGTCGTTGGCATGGTATTCAGCACTACAAGTGATTTATAAGTGATTTAAATTTTGTTGTAGGATGTGGAAAGGTCAAATGCAAATGCTATTATATGTCATATGAGGGCGTTGAGCACCCACTTATTTTGGAATCCACAGGGTGATGGAAACAATCACAACTGTACCCTCCTCAAGGAATCACTTCATTAAATAAGATAATGAATGCAAACTGCACAGGCTCAGCCAACTGTAAGCAATAAATTAGTATTTAGTGCATTTTTGTTACGTGTATCATCATAATTATTATGTATTTATTCTCTACTTGGGACATTATACAAACACACTCTGCTCCAGTTTCTCATTTCCCCAACACTGTTATTTAGCTATGGCCTTAGAAAGTTTTATAAAATGTCATATGTGTGTGAAAGCAGAACTCTAGCTGTGAATTCTGATCCTTTTTGGAGGTGCACATGTTCATTGTCAGATCAGTATGCATACTATAGGAAAAAAACTAGAGAAGCAAATGGGGAGGGTGGCAAGTGATGGTTTTTAAACAGAACTTCTTGCTGATAATAGAGTCTGGGACTTTCAAGCTCAGGCACGGCAAACACAGCAGAGTTCACAAGGCTCTTTATAGCAATAAGAGAATGGTAAATCATCTAGAAGCTTAACAGGGAACCAAGGATCAAATTTGCAAAGAAGTACCCTTCAGGAGTAAAACACAACCTCACCAATGTGGCTTCACTTTAATTGAACCAAACTATGAATGATGGCGGCCTGAGTTAGTATAGATGGATAACCATCTATGTATTAGTGGAGGCTAAGAGCTAAGGTTGATATTAACCTATATCTTAATGTAGCATTCAGAGAAAAACAAACATGGTTCTAGTTACTGATAAAGCCTTGTGATGATGCTTAGAAAAGGGGGGTCAGGGACACTGTGCTGTACTTTCAAGGATTAAACTCAGATTCTAAATGCTGCAGAAAATATTTGATCTGTTGAGCTCGTGCACCTAAGTTACTAGGTAAAGATACAAGAAGTATGCATACAGCAAACACTCCCAGGAGAGTAACAGAGAAGGTGTCACATTCACAATTGCCTAAATGCATCATCAAATTATCTATTTTTTTTGAAAAAATAATATCAATGAGACAATGAAAGTATACAGGAAAGTGTTGTCCATAAAGAAGGAAAGGCGCAGCAATCAAAAATCCTTTCAGAAGTCTTGATGTTGATCTAATGTGAAAACAAAACAGAACTTCAAAATAACTGCTAAAGTATCAAAAGTTTGAAAATGGGGCTTGTTTGCAAAGTAAAGGGAACCATGATGACAATCCCTCTCTAAGTCAAACTCTCAGGGATAAAAGGTGAAAGGCCTAAATTCAAGTTCTGAATCTGAAGGTAGAATAGCTGAAATTAGCTTACTATACAGGATTTAAAAAAAAATCTACAAACTGGAGATAAATCATTAAGGATTGTATAAGCCAGAGACTAAAGAAGGGGAAATAAAAATGATACTAACATCTCAATAACCACATGGAATGCACTCAGCAATGCTCAGCATCCTTCCACAAACATTCAACAAGCCAGAGAAGGATATCCTCTTTACTGACAAGAGCTGCTGTCATACTTAATGCTGCGAAGCTGAGAGCTTCCTCCCTAGATCAGAAACAAGATAAAAATGGATGCTTTCTCAACTCCTCTTCCAAACATTGCACCAGAGAGTCTAGACAGTTAGATCTTAGAGCATGAGATCAAGATTATGGAAAAAAAACCCTATAAAATCATTTTCTGAGCTAGGTGTGGTGACTTACTTCTTTAATCAGAACACTTAGTGATTTCAAGGCCAGCTTTATCTATACAGAGAGTTCTAGGGCTACACAATGACAGCCTCTCTCCAAAAAGAAAAAGCATCCTTGGTTGCAAGGAGCACAATCTTTTATACAGAAAATCCTTCTTCTAAGAAATGCCTCATTAATGACCTAAGCTAAGTTGCAGAATGCAAGATGAACCATCAAAATCGATGGTGTTTCCACACAACTGCAGTGAGTACTACAAAGATGAAATTGAGAAAATCTTGAATGGAAAAGCTCACCAAAAGTAAAATAAGAGCAAATTTTGAAAGAGAAATACAAAACTTACACTATTTGTGGGAGCTTTTGTAGAACAAAATAGCAAAACAACAAAACTGTAAAACAATGGAATAGAATTAAAAGCAGTGAGAAAAGTCTACAACAAAAAAAGTTTTTCCATATAAATCATCAGTTAGGTAATCTTCTTCATAAATGTGTATAGAAGCATAAGAACTAAAAAGGAAACTCATAGAATGGACATTGTCAAAATTTTACATGTGTTTCAAAGGATATCATTAAGAAAGTGAAAATAACTTACCAAATGGGAGAAAATCATACACCTTACAACTGCCTAGCATCCAAACTCTCTACTATTGCCATGATGAAACACCATGACCAAAGCAACTTGAAGAAGAAAGAGTTTATTTGGCTCATACTTCCACATCATAGTCCATCACTAATGGAAGTCAGAGCAGGAACTCTAGCAGAGTAGGAACCTGTGGACAGGAGGTGATCCAGAGGCCATGGAAGGGTACTGTTTACTGGCTTGCTCTCCATGGCTTGCATGGCCTGCTTTCTTAAAGAACTCAGGACCACCAACCCATGGATAACCTTACCCACAATGGGTTGGGCCTCTCACAACAATTAAAAAAATGCTTTATAGGTTTGCCTGCAGCCCAATCAGTTGAGGCATTTTCTCAGGTGAGGCACCCTACTCTCAGATGATTCTAGCCTGTGTCAAGTGGACATAAAACTAGCCAGCACACATGAGCACTCAAAATTGTGGATGTATAGATGTACCTGGCATTATTATTCATAGCAGTGCAAACTGCAACTAACCCAAATATCATCAAATGCAAATGAATTAAACAAAGCTTTGTCTTTTCAGGCAGCAGAGTATTACCTACCTATAGAAAGGATTGTAATGCTGAAACACACAGCAACATGAACAAGCCATTGAATGCTAAATAGACATATAAAGACACATATTTTGATTGATTCCATGTATGTGAAATGTCTCCACTAGACAAAGCTGCAGTGTACCGGTTGTTAGAAGGAGAGCGTAATTAAGAATAGGAGCTAGCAAACATGAAGCTTCATTTTGGAATGACAAAAAAAATTCTAGAAATGGAAATGACAAATGTACCACATTATGAAAATGCTAAGACACACATACAAACTTTAAAACAAGAACTGCATTTAAAGTCATGTGTTCGCAGAAGCTTCTACATAGTAGGTTTCCATGTGATTTTATAAATGTCTTTAGTATTAGCTATCTCTCCCAATATTCCCACAGTGACTTTGTCCTCCCAACATTAACCAGACTCTCCCTGTAGCACTGTTCCTCTTTAACCTTTACACCACCACACTCCATCTCCCATCCCTTGAACTCCCACCTTTGTTCTCTGGCTAATTTCATGAACTTTGTGGTTAATCCCAATGAAACACACATATTTTTCAAAGCTAATATCCTCAAATGAGAGAAAACATGTGCTTATCTTTTGGGATCTGAGTTACCTCACTCAGAATAATTGTTTCCAGTTCTATTTACCTGAAAACTTCATGATTTCATTTTTATTAACAGACCTATTATATTCTATGATATAAAAATGTACCACATTTTCATTATCCCATTGATAGGCAGCTAGACTCTTTCTACTTCCACAGACCTCACAACATCACTGCCTGAAGAGTAGAGGTGAGCACAAAGTCCCACCCCCTACCTGAGAAGTAATTGGCTGTTGCTAGCTACTGGAGATAGAAGGTCAGGTTTCTTTGTGGGTGTGATTCCTGATACAAAGTTGGATAGTTGAAAAGAAAGTACATATTAGGGAGGACTGGAGGAAATGGTAAACATTTTCAAAATACATTGCGTAAAATGCTCAACCAATATTTTTAAGTGAGAAACTTTGGAGCAATGAGCTCTAAATAAGAATGTCTTTATCAGACCTCTCTCCTCAAGGTTTGGGAATTTATACAGAAGAGGAGAAAAAAAAACACAACTCCAGCAAAGTGGCTGGATATAAAATTAACTCAAACAATTTAATAACCTTCCTTGATAATCAGGCTGAGAAAGAAAATATGAAAACAATACCCTTCACAGTAGTCACAAATAATATAAAATATCTTGGTGTAACTCTAACCAAACAAGTGTTTCGTATGACAAGAACTTCAAATGTCTCAAGAAAGAAATTGAAGAAGACCCCAGAAGATGGAAAGATCTCCCATGTTCATAGATTGGTAGGATTAAAATAGTAAAAATGGCCACCCTACCAAAAACAATCTACAGATTCAGTACAATCCCCACCAACATTTCAACACAATTTTTTTATAGACATGGAAAGAGCAATTCTCAACTTCATATGAAAAACAAAAAACCCAGGACAGTGAAAACAATTCTCAACAATGAAAGAACGTCTGGGGGAAATCACCATCCCTGACCCCAAGATGTCCTATAGAGCAGTAGTGATTTAAAAAAAAAAACCTTCATGTTACTGGTTCAGTGATAGATAGGTCAATCAATGGAATAAAACTGGAGACCCAGAAATAAACCCACACACGTATGGACACTTGATCTTTGACAAAGAAGCCAAAACCATACAGTGGGGTGGGGGGGAAAAGTCTTCAACAAATGGTGCTGGTCTAACAGGTGGTCTCCAGGTAGAAGAATGCAAATCGATCCATTCTTATCTCCTTGTACAAAGCTCAAGTTCAAGTGGATTAAGGACCTCCACATAAAACCAAATATGCTGAATCTAATAGAAGATAAAGTGGGAAAGAACCTCGCGCACATGGGCACAGGGGAAATTTTTTTAAACAGAACACGAATAGCTTATGCTCTGAGGTCAACAATTGACAAATGGGGCCTCATGAAACTGAAAATACTCTGTAAGGAAAAAGACACTGTCAATATGACAAAATGGCAACCAACAGATTGGGAAAAGATTTTTACCAATCCTACATCCAATAGAGGGCTAATATCCAATATACTCAAAGAACTCAAGAAGTTAGATTCCAAAAGACAAATAACCTAATTATAAAATGGGGTATAGAGATAAATAGAGAATTCTCAACAGAGGAATTTACAATGGCTGAGAAGCACTCAAAGAAGTGTTCAATATCCTTAATCATCAGGGAAATGCAAATCAAAACGACCTTGGGATTTCACCTTACACCAATCAAAATGACAAAGATCAAAAACTCAGGTGACAGTAGATGCTGGTGAGAATGAGAAGAAAGACGAACTCCTCCATTGCTGGTGAGATTGCAAACTGGTACAACTACTCTGGAAATCAGTATGATTATTCCTCAGAAAATTGGAAATAGCTCTTCCTGAAGACTCAGCTATACCACTTCTGGGAATACATATATACCCAAAAGATGCTCCACCATACCACTAGGATACATATTTCCCTATGTTCACAGCAGCCTTATTTGTAATAGTCAGAAGCTTGAAATAACGTACATGTCCCTCAACAGAGGAATGGATACAGAAAATGTGGTTCATTTACACAATGGAGTACTATTCAGCTATTTAAAAACAAGGACAGCCGGGCAGTGGAAGTACACGCCTTTAATCCCAGCACTTGGGAGGCAGAGACAGGTGTATTTTTGAGTTTGAGGCCAGCCTGGTCTACACAGTGAGTTCCGGGACAGCCAGAGCTATGAAGAGAAACCCTGTCTCGAAAAACCAAAAATAAATAAATAAATAAATACATAAATAATAAATAAATAAATAATAAAAATAAAAAACGAGGACTTCATGAATTTTGTAGGGAAATAAATAGAACTAGAAAATATCCCCCTGAGTGAAATAACCCAGACCCAAAAGGACAGGTATGGTATGTACTCAGTGATAAATGGATATTAGCCAAAAACTTCAGAATACCCATGTTACAACTCACAGACCGTAGGACGCTTCACAAGAAGTAAAGCCCAAATGTAGATATCTCAAACCCACTTAGAAAAGGAACAAAATAATCATGAAAGGCAGAGAGAGGAAGGGAACTAGGTGGGAAAGAGAAGGGAAAGGAGAAAAAGAAAGGCAGGATCAGATATGGGGAAGACAGAAGAGACACCCAGAGAGCCAGGAGTATAAATCAAAATATGTAGCAGTGGGAGTTAGGAGCACGGGGAAACCTCAAGAAATTCCCAGAGACCTGAGATGTGAGAGGCTCCCAGGACTCAACCGGGATAACATTAGCTGAAAAGCCCAACAGTGGGATGATAGAATCGGAAGAGACCACCTCTGGTAGACAGCTCCCAGTTGAGGCAGGGGACCATCCAGTCATCTTCAAAATTTTTAACCCAGAATTGTTCCTCTTTAAAGAAAATGAAGGGACAAAAATGGGGCAGAGATAGAAATAAAGCCCACTCAGTGACCAGCCCAACTTGGGATCCATCCCATGCACGCACACCAAACCTTAACACTATTACCAACACCATACTGTGGATGAGGACAGGAGCCTGGCATGGTTGTTTTCTTCAGAGAGGCTCTACCAGCAACTGACTTAGACAAATGCAGATACTTACACCCAACCATTGAATTGAGGTTGGAGACCAATATGAAAGAGTGAGAGGAAGGACTGAAGGAGCTGAAGAGGATGGTAACCCCATAGGAAGAACAGTGTCAATTAACCCAGACCACCCCCCCCCAGAGCTCCAAGAGACTAAGCCAAAAACCAAGGAGCATTCTTGGGGTGGTTTGTGGCCCTTGGAATATGTGTAGCAAAGGACTGCCTTGTATGGCCTCAGTAGGAGAGGAAGTGCTTAATCCTGTAGAAACTTGATGCCCCAGAGAAGAGGAATACTGGTGGGGTAAAGATGGAGGTGGGTGGAGGAAGCACCCTCTCAAAGGTGGGGGAATAGGGAAGGGATGAAGAACTCGGAAAGGGGGAAACTGAAAAGGGGGACAACTTTTGGACTGTAAACAAATAATTTAATAAAGATTTTAAAAGACAGTTTGTAAGAGCTAGAAGTGGTAGATGACTCGAAGGAAGCGGTTTCCCCCAGACACAACAGATACTGTGACAGCATATGCAAGCCCTGCACAAATTGACCAAGATAAAACTCCGAGCACCAAAGGGGAAGTGGGCATGAGAAGCTAACCAAGAAGCTATTTGCAATTGCTACCAGCTGGGAGAGGCTAAATCAGTTTTCTCCACTGAAATGACAGTATATATCCCTGCACTCCAGGGCAGGCCTCACACTCGAGAGTATCTGGACACCCCATGCATTGTGTGTGTGTGTGTGTGTGTGTGTGTGTGTGTGTAGGTGTGCATGCTTTTCTTGGGTTTGGTTTGCTTTGGTTTGGTTTGGTTTGAGCTTGGGATTTTTGTGGGTTGGTTTCTTTTCTCTGTTTTTGAGAAACAGAAAGAGAGAAAGAACATGAAATGGTGGGTAAGAAGTAGGGAGGTGAATCTGGGAGAAGCTGGGGAAAGAATATTATCAAAATATATTGTATCAAAAAAATTTAAATAAATAAATAAAATAACTTAAAGTGGTGAATATAATGCTATATGAGTTTTAATTATTTCTCAGTGAAACTTTAAATTTTTCTTATGTATATACTGTATTTACAATATTCCCTCCCTCCTTCCCTCTAAATCAGAGGTTCTCAGCCTGTGGGTTGCAGCCATCAGAAAACATATTTCTAGTGGTCTTAAGAACTATGACACTATTCCATAGCAAAATTATGAACCAGCAACAAAAATAATTTTGTAATTGGAGGTCACCACAACATGAGCGACTGTGTTAAGGGGCCACAGCATTAGGAAGGGTGAGTTCCAGTGCTCTGAACCCATATAAACAAAAATATATACATACTAGCATTTTTACTTATATATAGTTACATCAACACAACCTGCTAAATTTACTTCGAATAGAGATACTTGTTAATCCTAACTTTTTCATAATTTCAAATCTTGGTTCAGGACAGTATTTCCTAGCTGTAATGTCAAATGCACTAGAAAATTAAAATGTATTTTTTTTCTTTTTTTTTTATTAGATATTTTCTTTATTTACATGTAAATTTCTCCATTCCTACTTTCCCCTCCAAAAAACAAAGAAACAAACAAAAACAACAAAAACAAACCCCTGTTGCCTCCCTCCTCCCCATGCCTGCCACCCCACCCTCTCCCACTTATTGGCCCTGGCATTCCCCTACACTGGGGCACAGAACTTTCACAGGGCCGAGCTCTTCTCCTCCTATTAATGATCAAATTGCAATCCTCTAGTCTGATTGTTCTGGCAGCATGTGTATAGTAGAAAATGTATTTTAAGGATAATAAATCGTCCTATAATTCAATTGTGGCGATAGCTGTGTGGCTATTGAGTGGTTTAGTATACACATCAGATCTGAACAAAGCGCACAATCGAAGAGCACCAGGAGACTTCAGCCTAGAAGACAGGTACAGCAGGTGAGGTAGGGAAAGGGAAGCTGGTCACACTCAACTTCACTCAGCTAAGGAAGGGATGCTGAGCACTTGGTTGGGAGAAGCGGACAGATGCGACTGGATTCGAGAGATTTGTAATATGTAAACATCTCCAAAAACGAGCATGGGGATAAATAATAGTAGTCTGTAAATGAACATGGCATTGGAATAATTTACTCTAATTAGCTCTTCAGAGAATAGCTGCCAGATAAATCTAAATAAATAATGAGAAAGGGCTGCTTTGACCAAGATGCAAAGCTATTCTGCAAATGTTCTGTATAAAATGCTACATCTTTCTTGATTGCTCTTGGCAACTGCTCAGAAAATCGCATTTAATTGTTATATTGTGAGGCAAGATGTCTTGCTGAACCTTCTTAAAACCTACGTCCTAAAGTAGAGTCGTTGTCAGGAGCTCATGTGAGTATTTATGATGCTTCATGACAAACAGAACAACACTTTTTATTTCAAAGCCAATGACTTAATAAATCAAGGCCTGTATTTCAAGTAATTATTTCCTTCCCATTTTCCATGTAGGTAGCAAAGAACAGGAGAGACTGCCATTACTTATCTGTAAGCAAGCTTGTAACCTTCAGTCCAATCAGCAAACTCATCGTTTTAATTTGTGAGTTTCCCATCACAAACCACTGTACAATTTCTATACACAATCTATTGAGCTTAGTCTTCGTTCCTGAGATCACCCAATTTAGAACTCATTGATGGGACATTATTCTAACATCTGGTTTACTGTATTTTCAGAGTTGGATAGCTTAAAGACAAAATGTTTTGCTAAGATAACATTAAAAATAATATTCAGAAAGTTGTAACATTCTGGACATGAAAGTGCAGCTGATAAGGAGGATTCTTAGCCAGGCAGTGGTAGCACATAATCCCAGCACTTTAGAGGTAGAGGTTGATTTCTGAGGTCGAGGCCAGCCTGGTCTATGGAGTGAGCACCAGCGCAGCCAGGGCTACACAGAGAAACCCTGTCTTGAAAAAAAACAAACAAACAAACAAACAAAAAAAACAACAACAACAAAAAAGGATTCTAGGATTCTTAGACATTTTACTACACCGTGAATGTCCCTGGCTTTTACATGACTGAAGTGAAAGCAAGTCTTCTACTGTAATCACTAGCTAGAGCTTTTCTTTGTTTTATACTCATAACTCGATACTAATAAGAAAATTAATATATTTTTCTAGTTAATATTAGTGATTTAGCAGTAATAAGAGTTCCTAATGTAGTAAGCTCTGCAAATTGTGTCTAGAACTTTCTGAATCTAAAAACAAGGGATCTTCAAAACATTACTTGTTGCTATTGCTGTGACAAACAATCTTAGTGTGGCTTACAAAAATACTAAAACAGTGGCTAAACAAATTATAGATAAGGAAAAACTCAAGGTAAAAGTTGATAATGTAGTTTGAAAGGGCAAACATTAGGTTCTTACAAGATACACTCAGTGGAAATTTTTAAAAATGAGACAGCATCTGATGTACCTGATTGTAAAGTGTGTGTGTGTGTATGTGTGTGTGTGTGTGTGTGTGTACATACATATATTCCAGTAGAATCCAGATACAATCAGACTTGCTTTACTGACAAAGTGAGATAGTATCCATTTGGAAAATAGCACTTTAAATTAAATCACTCTACACATCTTTCCACAACCAAATAGGTTAGAAGAGAAGAAAACATTAAAAGTTATTTTGTGTCTATCAGAGTTCTTGGTTCCCAGTTGATTTCAAATTTAGGACACCAGAAACTTCATTTTCCACTCTGTTGTTGTATCTGATAAAGCTACAGGTTATCTCCAAATATTCTTGGTCAAACTGATCCTGAAATATAGAGCTCCAAGATATATAGCAAAGATCTGAGAGAATGCAAAGAAACTGAGACAAAGTGTTTATGATTGCTTCTAGACAATACATAGCAAGAACTCCCTCATGCAGTACAGATATGTGTCATCTGCAACCTGCTCTAGCAGCATGTTAAAAAGGACAGGGACATTTTTTTGCTGTAGGTTCTCATTTTCATATTCTTCCTGGGAAAGGAGTTAAGCCCTGGAAGCAGAGGGTGAATGTTTCCAGTGATTTGGTTGCAAAGAAGCACAAAGCATGAATACACAGTGGGTATTTAAGTCGACAGGAGCCAGAAACTCTTGAGTGTACACTCTATCTGCATGAAACATTCTGTCTGGTACTTTGTATAATTTACTCCTCACATCAGAACTATATCCTCATTTTTAAAAAGAGCAAAGTTTATTATAATACCAAAGGCAAATGAGCACAGCGTAAGAATTTTGACCTTGGCTTATCTCTCTCTAAACTGTAGTCTTTTTAAAAATTACTACATCATGATTCATCATAAATATAGTTTATTTCTCTAAAATGAAAGATGAGAATATTCTGTGGCTATTATATTATATAAAATGCATTTATCTTATGTTAACAATTATAAAGGAAATCTTTACTGGATGTAAATATGTTTACTCTTAGATTTCATATTATCTTTCAAATACACAATCTCATTTGAGCTACATATTATTTTATCTAAGGCTCAAAAAGCTTGCATAGTCGTTTGATGGATGCCACATCTTTGGGGTCCTTACATACATTGCAAATTCAATATTTGGAGAATGATCTTTATATTGAAGAATTATCAGCTACAGAGAGGCTAAGAAGAAAGACCAGAAACAAAAGGCCTTCTTGTGTTCTTTTATATTCAAGCATGGTTTTGTTCAAGCTTTATTGTTTATTATCTTTATCATATATTTTCTTCTTTCCTAAGTAACTTTTTTTCTGTTTTATTTTTTTCACTTATTATTTTTTGAGAATTCTGAACATGTGGGCCTCATTTACATCGTTTCTACCCCATCCACTGTCCCCTGGCTTCTGCTACCTCAAACTCCCTCTCAAATTCATGACCTCAGTTTTTAAATTAATACTGTTATGTGCACATAGGCACACATAAATATTATGTTGCATTTAATAGATATCTTGTATAGGTTTTCTGGTTAAATGTTTTATATTCTTTTAAACTTTTCAAAAAATCTAAAAATTCTTAATAAAATTTTCAGTAACTATAAAAAAAGAAAGAATTCTAATAATCAATGCATATGGAAGAAAAGCAGTATCTTCTAAAAAACAGAACAAAACTTCAATGGGCAGTGAGCAAGTATAGTGCTTGCTACACAAATGTACGGATGGGAGTTCAGATCCTTGTCTCCTAGAGCATAGCATCAGGATGGCAGCTCCCCTACAAACTGACCACTAGATGGGCAAAGACACAGAGCCCAGGGTAGGCGGGTAGACTGCCCAGACTGGTGAATTCTAGACACAAGTGAAAGACTCACCCTCAATATGCAGGTGGAGAAAAATCAAAGAAGACCACAGACACCAACTTCTGCCTCTATCATACATGTGCCATACACACACACACACACACACACACACACACACACACACACACACACAAACACACACACATTTTCTAGTAGAGGCAATTGAATTACAAGGATGTATTGACTAGTGATAAAGCCAAAATCATGTCTTCAGACTCTGAGTCATTCTATTTCTCTGGAGTGCTCCTGACAGTGAGAGGCTGGAATCCACCCTAATCATTTTATTTCTGGTCAAGTTTATGTGACCTTATCCAAGGCTACTTTCTAGGGAGACAACAACTTTGTAGAAACACTTCCTCTCTTCCTACAAAAAGTCTATGATGGTGTCACAGGGGGAGCTATTTCCTCTCAGGATTTTCGTTTGTTTACTTATGTTAAAAACAGAATTTTAATGAACGATGCCTTTGAGGGATAATATGCTGCTTATAAAAATCATTTTTTTCCAGTTTATAACCTAAAGGACTCTCTGAAGACATGGAAACCTCACAAAGTTGCACCATAAAAGACTCAAATGCAGTGTGCACTGCACACTCCTGTGAGAGTCTGGGGGAAAGTAGGAGAGCTTTGAAAAAGCAGGATCTGGATAACATTCAGCTTCCTGATCAAAGCATCTGCACGCACAATAAATCACATGAAGACAAAGGCTGGATGCTCACCCAGCCTAGGCAAACACGAACACTGATGCTCCTAACCATGATGTGGTTAAAGAGAGCTGTCCCAGTGGAGAGGGCAGGACCAATCTCCTGAACTGAGCTCTACCAATAAAAACAGACAGACAGATGGAACCACTAAGGACATTTATATAATCCTTATTTCTATGTGGTTAGTAAAAATAGCACAAGCACGGACCCAGGTCATTGGAATGACTACAGTGTACTTACAAGTCTTCCTGATGGATTTAAAGAAGACATATGTGTGCACATGATACACGCAAATATAAAACAACACTCACACGTACAACAGTACTATAGTTTGAATCTTGAATGTTTCCCCAAGAGACCAGAAGCTGAAGGTTTAGTCAGCCTTATTATTGGGTTGGTGGTAGAACCTTTAAGGGGTGATACTTAACCTACAAAAGTTATGCGGTTGTAGCCCACCCTTGAGGGGATATTGGGACCCTGACTCTTTCTCTCTGCTTTTTGCTGCCACTAAATGAAAAGGTTTCTTCTCTCTTGAATTTTCCACCATGACACACTGTGACATCAGAGAGCGAAAGCAACAGGGTTCCGTGAAAGCAAACTGAAGCAGTGAGCCAAAGTGAATCTCTCTTCCTCTTTGGTTGTATGAGGCACTCTCACAGTGGGACAAGTGATTTCAAAAATGTACACATCTCTAGAGAAGAAGCAAGTAGACCATGGGTAATAAGAAAGGGAAAATGAGAAAAAAAAACAGGAAGGGAGACTTAGCTAAGGAGGAGAGAAGGAGGGAGGAGGGTTAAATAACACTAAGGATGTTTGTAAATGCCATAAGAAGTCATAATTTCATGTTCACTTAAAATTACCCAAATAATTAATGTATCTATACATACAATATACTTATGTGTGTGTATATATATGTATATATACATATATATATATATATATATATATATATATATATACACAAATATATTCATACAGCTTAAATGAAGTTAAACCATTTGAGGTGACAATGCTCCCCACCAAAGCTATAGAATTTTACAAAACCTTCCAATGCCAGGAAAGGGAAACCTCCTTCCAAATCGTTGGTCAGAGGAGCCCAAGCATCCCTCAAAACAATACAGGATAGAGCCGTCTCCTCTAGTTACCTTTAAGAAACTCCAGGTAAAAAGACACCACACGTGTCAGACAGAGGACCTGGATGAATAGAGCTGGAACTGACCTGGAAGCCTCCTCCCTGAGAACTAGCTCTTACGGTACTGGGAGGAGCTATGCAAGCTGACAAGGAGAGTCCTACCTGGCCATAATACCTAAAAACAACAGCAATAACCAAAAATGACAAAATATCCTGAAAGGTTTGGTAGAGCCATTATATCCTAGGGGGTGTGCAACAGCTCTCTGTTCTACAGGAGGAAATGCAGGATTCACAGTGTAAACTCAACCCCATACTCATGGCTAGTGAGGCCCTAGATAGGCCCTAGATAGGTTCTAACTATAGAACTATATAGTTCTATTAGGCCTAAACCAGTATAATTTGTAACTTCATGCTAAAAGCTTCTCCTTATACCCACATGAAAGCATAGCTCTGTCCTGTCATGAAGAAGCTTTTTTTTGAAGCAGGTAAGAGACCATTACAGAAAACCACAACTTGTCAAAATCCAGGGATCAGCTGACCATAGAGTGCCCAATATCAATTAATGTGTTACAACCCCTATACCTAAGGCTCAGGGACATCTTGGAAGAGGGGGTAGAAAAATAGTAAGAGCCAGAGAACCAGGATGTCTTCTGTGAGACTGGGCCTTCCATGCATGACAGGGAAGCTGCACCCAAGGAATTCCAGCCAAAGGTGACCCAATCAAAACCTGATCAATGATAGTAGGAACTGACCTGCAGACATGGATGAGGCGAATCTCACAAGAACCCACCTCTAGATGAAGAACTACAAACAGCTAAGGACTACTAAACGAGGCAGAATCAGTCTTCTCCAATGAGAAGCCCTAGGAGAGGTTAATCCCGAGTGGTCAACTCTAAACATATATGCATATGCACAATACTAAATCAACTCAACAGGATGTATTATGAATTTGTATATATGTGTACATATATAACAAAAATTACAGAATTTGAGGAGTAAGGAACCATGGGAAGTGTTGGAGAGGGAAGATTTTCATATATGAAATATATGTAATATATATAAAGTATATATTTTTCTGTTTATATAAAAGTTAACACATTATCTATGCACTCATTCACTCAATGTCTAATAAATGCTGACTGATTAAGATTTTCTTTGCTCTGCTCTCTGCTTCCTTATCTCAGCTTGATTTTCCCTCATGTACTCTGAATCCCTTTTTCTATTTTGTATTTAAAGCTCATCTCCACGGATTAAAGAAATCATATGCATCCTGCTACTTGAACAGCCAGCCAGCACTGCCTCTATTAGCTTATCACCCTTCCACTGAAGAAGGTAAGCAAATGGAGTCAGCCCCTTATGAGGTTCATTACCTCACCTTGTGAGCCTCAGACACAAAACAGAACTAGAGAGGTGCAACAGCACTGGTTGTGCTCTGCTCTCTGGCAGTAGTTCCGTTGTCTCCTGCAGCCTTATGGTCTGAGCAGCCTGCAGCACTTCCTTGTCCTGAGGCTGCTCAACATCAGCTGCGGTGTTGCCCAATGTTGGGGCCAGATTCCTTCCCCAAATGATAAGCCTGTTTATTTGCCCTTACAATGTGTGAAGCTGTGTGTCACTGAACCAAGTCCAATCCTCCTTTGCCTAGGAGTTCACACTGCTGCTTCCTCTCTTCCAAAGCCTTAAAATAACTGCTACAATCCTGTAAACCCAATCCTAAAATACCAATGGGGTGATAGTAAAGACTAAATTAGTAAAGCAAGAAGCCTGTGGGCAGAGACCAAACTGGAAACCACTTCACTAAGAATGACATCTAAAAAACACAGGCAGAACGAAGGACCTGTTTCATCTACCTACGCTTGCCTGGAAGTCCCGGGGGACACCCACCCATTGGAGTTGAGTATCTCCGATGGCTCTCAGATATTGCACAGCTCTACCCTCTCAGTAAAGCTGGTCAGCCTTCTGATCTCAGCCACAGCTTGTGATCACTGGGTTCCCTTGTCATACAGTTCCGCCAATAGAAATGTGCTATTATTTTAAAGCATGTGTTGTAGGTTGCACTTGTGTGGGTGTTTACTTGACAAGCAGCCATCTTCTTCACAGCCCATCATTTTAGGAACAACACCGTGCCAGACACACAGTCCATGCACATGCATTGGGTGAATGGCACAATTTCAGTAATGACCCAGCAAAATGCATCATTTAGATAAATATTCCTAACCTCAACTATGAGAATGCTGAGAATGTGCCAGCATAACTGGTCTTTGCTGGACCAGTGTGTAAGATAGCCAGGGCCTTAGGAAAAGCCTAGATTGTTAGACTGGATCCTGGTCAAACCATGTCTTTTAAAACCCACTTTGCATTCTATACCTGTGCTAACATGCATCCAATACCCAGGAAAGCACAAATTGTTCTCTTTGTGCCGTGACTACAGTCTTTTTTTAAGAGAATCAGCACACAGCTAGAAAGCGTGCCAGTCTCTGTAGCTGCTCTCTGATGTTCAAGGCATCTTATATGTGCCCCTTTCATAAAGGAAAAGGCCCTGTATCTACTTATGCATATCCCCTAAAGCATCTGTCAGTCAAGAACACGCAGCAAGCAGTTCTGTGACCAGTTATTAACACTTGTCAAATTTTTGCATGCCTGACAGATATATGAGCAACTGCAGAATTTACAAGGATGTATTTTGTATTTATGTGATTGCGAAAGAAAATAGTAACTAAAGTCGAATCCTGAACACTGAAAACCAGGATTCTTGGTGCTACACTACAAAATGATGAAACCCGAGGTTTTTGTGGGGGCTGGGGAGATGCCTCAGTGAGTGAAATGCTTGCTAAGCAAGCATTATGACCCACATTTGGATTCCTGGAAGGCATGAGCCCTGTGTGGTAGCATGAATCTGTACTGCTTCTGCTTCGTGAGAGATGGGAGGTAGACACAGAACATCCTAATGGACTTGGGCCAGCCACCCTGGCATATACAAAAGGGAACAATAAGGAGACCCTGTCTCAAACAAGGTGGAAGCTGATGAGCAGCTCCCAAGGTTGTCTCATGACCTCCACAGGGATACCAAGCATGAACTCACAAACACACTCACACACAGACACACATTCAGGAACATAATTAGTCACTGAAACATGTTGTTTGGTAACTATACAAAAGTAAACTCCCTGGTCTCCAATGGGTCAAGGTAAAGGGGAACTTCTTACAGGGAGGCCTCCAAAAACACAATCTGGACACCAGATGGTGGTGGCACACGCTTCTAATCCCAGCACTTGGGAGGCAGAAACAGGCAGATTTCTGAGTTCGAGGCCAGCCTGGTCTACAGACTTCCAGGATAGCCAGAGCTATACAGAGAAACCCTGTCTCTAAAACAAACAAACAAACAAAAACAAAAAACAAAACAAAAACAAAACACAATCTGGGGAATCTCTTCAGCTTTAACATGTAAAGCCTCCTAGTGTATATGCTTGTGTGTGTGTGTCTGTGTGTGTGTGTGTCTGTGTGTGTGTGTGTCTGTGTGTGTGTGTCTGTGTGTGTGTGTGTCTGTGTGTGTGTGTGTCTGTGTGTGTGTGTGTCTGTGTGTGTGTGTCTGTGTGTGTGTGTCTGTGTGTGTGTGTGTCTGTGTGTGTGTGTGTCTGTGTGTGTGATTATTCTCAATGGAAAATTATAAATAAGTATAAGAATATGAAGAATGGTACAAGGGACTGCAAGCATTCATTGTTTAAGTTTCAATAATTCTGAGCATGAGACATATCTTGTTTCATTTATATCTCCATCATTCCTCCACAAAAATTACTTTTTAAAAAAGTATATTATAGAGATTTATTCATAAATGTGTCAGTCATAGATATAAAAGTTCTTTTCTGAAATAATGTATTATTTTCACACCTAAAAAGCATGGTTTCTTAGTATCCTTTAAATTTCTTATTAAAAATTGATTCTTCTCTCTTACAGTACACCGCAAGCACAGTTCCCCCCTCCACTCTCCAACCTCCCCCTACTTCCCCAGATCCACTCCCCTGCCAGTTCCTTTTCAGAAAGAACAATATCTTCGTATTCTCCATATTACTGGCATCTTGATGTATCTATTTAAAATTCAGATTTTCAAAAAATTCAGATTCTTGATATTGGTTTAATTTCATAGTGTTCGCTTTTGAGGCTGGCTTGTTTGAATCCAAACCTTTTTCTTGGTTGATCCAGCTCAGAACTTCTATACTCATTCATCTGCAGGCTCCTCACACTCCTCAGTATTTTCATTTGCAATTCATCCTGTGATGCCAGGAGGTCACTTGTTCTCCAGCCTTCCACACACTGGACTTTCTGAGTATGGCACAGCTCACAGCTTCGCCTGCAGTCCTGTCCCTGGTGTTTCCTGAGCCTTTGCAGGTTACAAGAGATTTGGAGTTGACATCGGGAAACAATATTTCATAGCTTCTTGTCACCTGAAAACTACATAATATCTCTTGATTGTATTTTCCTGTAATAAATCAGTCATCAGGTTCACTTTAAAGTGTCATAGTCAACCTGAGTCATTTTTCTGTGTGAGAGGATATGGGTACACATTTGGTACCCTAACTTATAGCAAGCATACAAAGGGCAAAATTAATGTTTTCCTTTCCTTTATCATTTGTTAGGGAGATTCCTTCCCATCTCCCAGTGGAGTTCATTGGGTTTAAGTTGTGGTTCACAGCACCAGTATGGGCACATGGATTTAAATATATTTGATATGCTTCAAGCCATTGCTATCTATATCTATATCATTACATTAATATCTATATCATGGTCCTGTTATCCCTTTTTTAAAATAAGAAGGCTCTCAGGTCTTTCAGATGTGACCTGAATAGTTTCCAACGACTTCCTAACCCGCCAGACCAAGGTTCCAGGCTTCTTTTGCATAACTGCCATCACAACATGTAACTGGTCATTTCTCCAGAGAGCACTGATTCCTTTATGAGAACTGGGATTTAGAGACTGTGGACCAGACACTTGGGGCAATCATTTTCTTCAAGTTGCTGCTAGACATTTTTCAGAAGAAAAAAAAATGAGAAAGGTGTAACTTTCAAAACAAAATGCACCATGAATTTATAGTCCTCAGTGGCATTTAAAAATCAAATTACAGTAGCATACACAGCTGTGAAATTTCTTTGACTTCATATTTGAAACTCTTTCCTCATATACTAAAAATAGTGACTTAAAACTTAACATTAGCATAACTAACATAATTTCCTTTACTCTAACACGTGCATGTTTATACACACATACATACACAACAATTATACGTATATACATACTGATTTATCATTTCAGTCAGACTAGTATTTATGCTATGGTTACTGAGCATAGTTTTAAATTCCTCAGTTGCGATTACTCTCTGTGGGATATGTCTTTCCACAAAGAGTATGTCAATAAGTCACATTTTTAAAAACACCTGAGTCATTACTAATACAGTAATCAAGTAGTCATCTAGATTTAGGCACATTCATGTTAGTTTGCTCTTTTATATATTGATTTTCTTACAATTATATAAAGAATATATATAGATCCAAAGTTAAATCTACTAAGATGTATACTAAAATGCCTGTCTTCCAGCATTATCATCTCCATTCTATTTTTTTCCACCCTTAGAAAGAAAAATTCTCCCAGGTGTTAGGCTTCCCCTGCCTTCTGAATTACAGTCAATGCTTGTGCCATCTCCCACTTTAGGTAAAAGGCCAGTTTTGCTACTTGATGCTACAGCTGTGTATGGTTACTGTCTAAAAGTTCGGTATTTTATTTTGATTTCAATAATCTGTATTTTCCTATTTTATACAATGAACATACAATGCTTATAATAACAAAAGCCAATATGATGAAATTATTTCAATCACAAATGAAATTACATCAGTAAGAGCAGTGACATCTGGGTAAAATCTGACTTCCTTTAATGTTTTCTGTGTCTCCCTACATGGACCAGGTACAACTTCTGTAATCTAAGCACAAAGTACCAGTTTTAAAGAGCACACTGAGATAATGTTGTTGCTCTGACAATACAGTCCAGGTTTTATTAGAAAATTCATAAGCATCTGGATCTTGCTCACATCAAACCAAACCTCTGGTTGCCTCCTTTGCTATAGTCCAAAATTGGACAGAATTGCTCTCAGTGCTTAAAAATGGCAAAGTTCGCTGTCCTCTTAGGAATCTCTGTAGCTCACAGGCCCCTTAAGGATCCCTACCCTCCTACTGAAAGTGCCTCATCAAACAGCTCAAGGCTAGGTTCCATGAACATGGGACATCATGGCTCTAATTGCAGCCCAATATCTTTTTCCTATACTTATCATTCTCTGTCCTTAAACTCTAAGCTCCCATTCTGCAGTATAAAAGTATTATTTCTAATATAGTAATCAAGTAGTCATCAAGAAGACAATAAATGAAACCTATTTTCCATATGTCTAGGACATCACTCTTAACTTTATCTCATTGACTATTAAGCAATTAAAACCATCTATTCCTATAAAAGATACCAAGGTCCAAAGAGTTTAAGAGTTTGGTTCCTCTTAACAGTCCAACACCAAGTCAGAAAATTTACAGAATGGTAGGACTGGATAGCTGCCCAGTGGTGGGGAACTTGTCAAGCATACAGAAGGCCCCATATATAATCCTCAGCAACATAGGCACAGGCACACATAAATGCACACATGCTCGCATACACATACACACACACATGTGTGTGTGTGTATGTGTGTGTGAGCAACATGTACAAGGTAAGTGTCAAACACTGTACAACAACTATTAAATCTGTTGAGATCATTGTTGGTATAAAAGGTACATTCTTAATGGTCATTTCTCTTAGAAGAAAACTATGTTATGATTCAGCTTAGATATATGAGTCATAAAGGCACCTAGATAGGAGAACAAGTGTGGGAATGAAAATAGGAATAGTTGAGTCTATGTAATGCTGCTTGTATGTATGATTTCAGAACTGACTCCTTGACACTGAACAAACCATTGGTGTACTCTTCCTTGCACCCCTCCCACTCCTAGATTTAGGCAGTTGCTTACAATTCTTTGTGAGATCTCAGTCAATGGTTTTTAATCAGAAAAACTAATTCAAAATGGTAACACAAAATGACTTATATTACTTCATATAGATCACATATTTAGTCATGCCTTGCTTGTAATCTCATCTTCAGTAAGAACTTGCATCTCCTCAAATTCATTTTTCTAAACCAAGTAAAAATCTATATTTTTTAAAAAGAAGAAATTATTCAAAGAATTGATGAAAATGTTTAGAAAGGACTAGGGACAGTTTGTTGATTTACCTTTCCACTTATATTCTGAGTGTTTCGGGTGTACATTGAGTGATTGGATTCATCTGCATTAAAACCCCCTGAGAGTTTTTGAAAAGTTGAACTAAAACGCAATAATCAGTTGAACTCTTAGACATGAACAGAAATAAATGTAAAGAATGCTTTTTCTCTGTTATTTGGCCGGCATAGAATGTGCTGTGATGAGCTACAGGAAAATGCATTATTGATGTGTTGTAATAAGGGATGCTTTCTTCTCTGTTCGAATAATGATTTATTTTCTATTAACTGTGCCAGGAAATATTGCCACTGAAGGCTGTTTTCAGCACAGGGGAATTGTATTCAATTCCATTCACTACCTTTCTATCTACCACAACAGCTCTGGGGCTTTGTCAACGAGGTGCCATTTATGTCAGAGTACCCGCTTTCTCCTTCAGCAGGGAATCAATGGAAACAAAGTATTTTTCTTTCCCTAATCATACCTTTTGTTCCATACCTTGAATATTCTTCAAATTCCAAGTGATTTGTGGTTCATTCATGCTGCCACCATGTTTCATCTGTACAAAAATAAGCCTTCAACCATATTCCCATTGAGAAGATAGTCATACAAAAGAAAAAATAACTACCTTGTTTTTTTTTTCAAAGGGTCAGCCTGTACTTTGTGTTTTGCTCAGGGGTACATTCCAAGGCCCATTTTTCTAAATGTAAATGCAAATCAGAGCTGCACATCAGGCAATTGCTGTATCATCACAACAATCTCAGACTCCAAATGAGCGAACTTTATTTAGAATATGAATTAGATGGGAAAAGCTAATTCATATTTACTGTGAAATTTATGAATGCGTGCCATAGTTATTAGTAATGTTGAGCCTCAGCTACATGTGATAATGATTTATTTGTCTCTGATTAGCATTCAGTTGGCACTGACTTATCAATACACACTAGTGAGTGTGTGTTTCTTCTTTGTCTTTCTACAGTGGGAAGTCTCTGTATGCCAAGCACAGTTCTAGACACAGTCCCCAGTCTGTCTGGGATGATGATGTACATTAACTTGATGATGTTACATTAATAGATGAACTATTGAAAACTGAGCAGAGTTCCCTAGGGAAGGAGAACATAAGGCATTGCATTTTCTCCAGCCTGTGACAAACATCTGAGGCCTTAGGGTAAAATAGAGGTAATGGGCCTTGGTGTGTCACACACCTCAGTCTACCCAGGTCCTTGCTCCTTCAAACCCTAAAACTAGATGAGCAAGATGGTTCAGTGAGCAAAGGCACCTGTGTGTGAGACGAGTGAACTGAGTTGGATGCTCAGAACCCACGTAAAGAGAGAAGAACTAGCTCCACAAATCTATCCTCTCACCTCTGCATATGCATAGTGATCCATACACACCTGCATGTGTGTGCAAGCATCATACACAGGCATATGGAGAAAGCGGTACTTTATTTTTAATGAAACAAATCTTAAGATCCTACCTTCCATTCCTCCACTCACATCTAGACATTTTCTCTAGTAATGCTTGAGATGACAATTGTGCTAGACCTAACCCTGCCTGACTTTAGACATTTAGTGTTCTGCCCACTTAGAAAGGTTTCTGCTTCTACTGTTGGCTCTACAACACACTACAAACTTCAGACATGAAATGCCAAATCCATGCTCAAGCATCTGCCCATCTACCAGAGCTTCATTTGGCGAATGTGGTCCAGAGTGTTAGCATGTTCACCATCAGGAGAGGAAAAAGAACAGAAGTGGTGTAACATAGAAGGGTCTGAGAGTTCAGCAGTATAGAGCAGCTATTCTTCTTCCACAGCTCTGCCACATTTCAATATGGCTCACAAGTGAATGCCCTTCAGATCTTCACACACATAGACACAGACACACACACACACATGCCCTTTAATGTGAAATGTACACATTTTATTAGAAACATTAGGTAAAGACAAATAAAGCAAGGTGCTCAGAGTCATCTTGGAAAGGTTGAAGCCAGAGAAGAAATGATTGATTTTTTTTTTAGACATTTTAGTAAATATACATCTTCAAAGCCAATATTACTCATGGGGAACACCTGTTCAGATTTAAGTTTTAATGACCTCATATAGTGGCGCTAGGTGACTTTTCATGGGATATGCATCATCTTGCACATAGGCATATCCAACCTGCAGCCTACAAGCCCCAAACACCAAGGTTAGCTATGAATATGTCCCAGTGCAAAAATATACATACTAAAAATATCGATAGTTAGTTAGTTAGTTAGTTAATTAGTTAGTTATTGTAACTTGATTGAATGGCTCTCAAGTGTGAACTTTGTAGATGACAAAGCCACATTGAGGAACTAGGAGTTAAACGTACACCTGGAAGGCAGACAGATATGAAGAAGGACCACATATAGAAATGGTGGCAATTTTCTATTTCTTGCTCATACTCCTGACCCAAAGACCTAAAAGCCTGGTGGGCTTTTCTTCATGCCAGTAGGAGTGCCTGCCAGTGAACTGGTCCTACAAGTTCAAAACCAGATCAGTCCATGTTTCCCCCAAAGTTGTGGGCCTAAAAGCTTCCCTGTCTTTGTTCAAACTGACCAACTCTCTCTCTCTCTCTCTGCCTTGATGTATGTTTGTTCTCATCCCTGATAAGATGATCTTCCTTCACCAGTTGATCTTGTCCTCTGTGTCTGAGGATTTCCCTGCTGCTGCCTGCTGTACTCAGGATTTTTGCTGCCTTTTAATTATTTAACTGGCAGAGAAAACAAGTCCAGTCAAGATCTCTAGATTATAACAGCACAATCATGTGAAAAGTTTGGACATGCCTATCAGAACCACTGAAAACCAGAGCTCAACACTGGGCCAAGGTCACATGGCTCTAGACACACCCTAAATTCAAACTCACTCAGAACTCGGGACATCTCATTGTTTGGAGAGAAAGTGTTGAGATTGTATACATGATAAAAATTTGGAGTTCATTGATACTGCGAAAGACTCAAATAAAACGCTGGGTGAAGATGGAAGGGTTCCATGTTCTGGTCACAACAACATAATTAGTTGTCTTTGGAGTAAATCAAAGGTTTGCATGGTCATTTGTCTAGCTCTCTATCTAATAACTATAGTGGAAACTTATGGTTTCTTTGGAAAGCTAGTTGTGTCAAAGAGCATTTTGCTGAAGCAGACACAGGTGGAAGGAAGTTTTGCTAAAGCAAGCATATGAAAGGACATGTGATGAAGGATTCTTCACTAACAACAGGCATATATTGGTTTGCCTTCCAATGCCTTGTTGAGCTTCATTTGTCATAACTCCATAGAGAGAAGCATACCAGAAAACTTCTGGTGATGTTCTGCCAGCCTCTTGCCACTTCCTCAGACTCAAGATAATTGTCAGAGTGATATCAACTAATACAGACTCATGTGAGGTTTTGCTAATACAGATTCATGTGCTAAGGCAAGACCATCAGCACATGGACATGGAGGACTTGTGTTGTTTGGAGGGAGTATAAGTAGGACTCTAATGGACAGTGACAGAGGTTTCCTTGCATAGCTAGCTTTGCGACACTTTATGGTCTTATACCCTTGCTGATCTTCACTTTGTTGAGAGGCACAGCAAAGAACTTCTCCTGGCATCCCTGGTGGTCCTGAACCCTCCTGCTGACTTGTGACGATTTGACTGAAACCTGGCTGTGTCTGCTAGGTCATGCGACAGTTGCTGGATTCACGTTTGCTACCTTGACACTACTGAACTGGACGGATGGTAGATTCATAAAATATTTGCTAGTGGATCAAGCTACAGCTGCTAAATCCTGTGGACTAAACTGCTGATTTCCTGAGAACACAGATGGAATTTGTTCCAAAGAACAATTTCTAAACAGGTCCTCTTCCATCATATCCTAATAACCTTTCTTTTCCACTACTTCTAATAGGTGGTGGGCTAGAAGGGAGGTTAAAACACTTAAGAACTGTTATTAAAGATAGGGTTTGAAAAAAATCAGAGACTACAGATAACCGTTGACATAGAAGTCCAGATAAGTAATTTTATGTTTTTCATAAAAGGCATCCTTTTTTCTTCTCCATAGATCTCCCACCTTCTTTTTGTTTTTAACCTGATTTTCATAACATACATTGTGTGTCTAAAATATTAATTTATTTTCTCGATTCTTCTGATTTTTTGATAGTTGTTGTGATAAATTTCATTGTCAAATCAACTTGATATTTGTAGAGAAGTGGGACTTATGATAAGGAATATATGTAAATACACACTAGTTTCAAAGATACTTGCATAACATAGAAAGAACACTTAATTCCAACTATAACACATATAGGACTATATAAATTCATATTACCATTACCACATCACATACAGATAAGCAGAATCAAGGTCATATAGCTCAGTAAGCCAGTGAGCATTCAACCTGAAGTTTTTGCACTGTCATTTTTAAATTTTCTACAAAAAGAGGGAGGAATCTGGTACAGTACTATAAAATTATTTGATTAGAAGACTTCCTTTGATATTATTTCTTCCCACTCTCTCAGAGGGACATGCAGAACTCTGATTCCAAAGGCTTAGCTGCTTGAATCACAACAAACATCAAAAACTGGGTGGATAGTCAGTAGGCTGCAACATCAGCATCCACTTTTGAACCTAACAAAGACAAGGACTACAAAGGCAAAGGGAGATACTCCTGCACAATGTAAGGAACAATATAAAGGCTGATAAGAGGGGCCCACCTCTTCATGGGCACCAGTTACGTGTAAAGCACTATGAGAACACTATTAAATCTGTTTAGACTACTGTTGGTACAATTGGAATGTTCTTTATTTTAGATTGCAAGCACTCTTGAAGCTTATGTTCCCTTAATAAGCAAAGACATTGGGGATGGAATAATGTGAGTCCATAGTTATCAGTGGTTAGACTATTCCCTTGCTCCTCTGACTGCCTTGAGCAAAAGGACTGTCAATCTGACAGTCAACTGGGATATCCTTGTATCACTGTACCTTGAATACCACAGATGCTTCAAGACGACTGCATAAAGCCTACAGCTGATTGCCCTGGCATCTGGAGATGTAGCCCAGCAAGGCTATTTAAAACATTTTGTTTGAAAGTTTTTGCTATCAAAATCCTCAGTGAACTCTAATTGACCTAACACCCATCAATGACTTGAAAAGATGATTGGAACCTCCACTGGTGGTCTAGCAGAGAGACTGCTGTGGTTGGTACAAAGAGGCAAGTTTGTGGGTGGCCCAACAAGTGGTTGTCTACCGTGAGCTAAAACCTGTGACAACAATTTGATCTGATTGGTCCAAACATCTCTTCTCAGACAACATACGGATGCTCAGTCTCAACGAATCAACATACTTTAACAGAGAACAGTAGAGGGAAAGCAGAGGACAGGAATAGCCATTATTGTGAAGACGTCAGTAGGCAGAACTGTAAATAGCCAGACAACTAATTGACAGGGGAAGAAACAGTGGCCTGCTCACCTCTGTCCTCCAGATCTCAGGTAGCACTAGATACTAAGCAGCCCAAACATCCAGCATTCACTCCTGAGCAGCTCCAGCTTCTAGGCGTCCTGTCTCCTAAGCGTAGTCCAGCAGAGTCAGATACCCAAATTGTCCTGCTGACAGTTCTAAATGTCTAGGGCAGGCAAGGGAGAAGAGGAAATACAGATATAATGAGAGATTGGAAAATTGAAACTAATGAAACACAAAAGGTACAAGGAGCCTGAAAAGAGAACCTGTTACATGCCCTTGTCATCAGAAGTGTTCCAGAGGGCTATCACGGCACAAGGCTGAGCCATTGCACTGGTTCCCACCAAGCAAGATCAGAATAGCTGAGAGAGCAAGAGGCCTATAAATCTGTAAGATTCCACTGCTTGTCTCTCCCTGCTGGCAATTACTGCTACCAAAGGAACACCAGGGGCAGCAAAAACTAATGGAGACTTGCACTTTTTCTCCCTTTGTGCCCATGCTTTCTTTCCAGTTTGAGCGAAACAAGCCTGAGCATCCAAATGACAGAAGTACCCACAAAGCACAGACACAAACTGGAACAAACTTTACCAGATACAGGCTGGACTATGAGCGGAGTCAGAATAGAATTATCAGAACCTCTTGTATGATCTGATAGAGGGCTAATATCCAAGGTATACAAAGAACTCAAGAAGTTAGACTCCAGAGAACCAAAT
>NW_022196913.1:24042394-24055343 GCF_008632895.1 Mastomys coucha
CATCAATAGGAGGAGAGGACCTTGGCCCTTTTAAGGTTCTGAGCCCCAGTGTAGGGGAATGCCAGGGCTAGAAAGTGGGAGAGGGAGGGGCAGCAGGCATGGGGAAGGGGGAGGCAACAGGGGTTTGTTTTTGCTGTTTTTGTTTGTTTCTTTGTTTTTTGGAGGGGAAACTGGGAATGGAGAAATTTGCATGTAAATAAAGAAAATATCTAAAATAAAAAAAAGAAGAAAAAAAAAAGAACCTCTTGTATGGCTTTCGGAGCTCAGTATAGACCAATCAATCTTCTTGCCTTGACTAAGGCCAGTCTTTTATTTACAAATCTGAGGGTGTTACAATGCTACCATACTCAAAGTCTACAACTCTAATGATATTCATGAGGTTTTAGAGGCTTTTCTCCTCATGGCATTACATTTTCATAACTGTCACTACATACTCCGATAACAAAAGATGCTACCCTACCTGGACTAGAGTCACCTAATACAGTGCTGAGATACACAAACTGCAGCTACTGGCTGTGGCAAAGTTGAAAGAGATTTTCCTTATGAAAGGAAACAATAAGGAAAAATTGGGAGTGCATGGGTGTTATGTCAAGGGGAATGAAGGTGGTGTCAAGGAACTGCTTTTTCAAAATGAGACTTTAAAGAACAGAAATGTCTAATGGGGAGTTTTAAAGCTATTTGTTGGATACATCTGTTATAAACATCTTACTCTGCCCACTAGGACTCTTCAGCGATGTCTGAATTGTCCTCCAAAGCTTCCTACTAATGGGTTCTTAGCAGGAAACCAGTCGAGTGCTGAGTTTGATATCTGGGTTGGTGCCCAGCATGGACAGATGCAGAAACTGGGGAGGTGACCCAGCTTAAATGGTCCAGTCATTTCACTGGAACGTGCCATCCATCCCGCTGAGAGCTAAGATTCTAATGTCCTACACATTGTGGGAGGAAATGAAGAAAAAAAGAATAAAGAAAAGATGATTGCAAGGAAGGGAGGAAAGAGTGAGCAGTGTGATGCACAGGACAGGGTTCTGTATTTCCTGTTGTATGAACAGTCTCAGAACTGAACCTGTCTCTAGCCACAGCTCCTAAACTTCTAAAAACAATATCTTGCTGTATAGCCACTCTAACTTCAAATGTTCTCTTCATACACATTCCTTGTTTTTTACTTCTTATAGCTCTTTTTCAGGGTTTGTAATACTCTTTGAATAACATCTAATTGCATATAATATCCATAATTGAAGAGCATGCATATAATATGAAGCACATATAAGTAAACCAATGGCAGATGAAATTTAATTTTTTCTTTTGCTTTGCTTCCTATAACTTTTTATATTTAGTTCATTTCTTTCTTTCCTTTATCGAAAGTAGACCTTTTGTATAATAGATGAAACAAAATCAAACACACCAGAGTAGGACAAGATGAACAAGCAGAAGGAAAAGACCCCAAGAAGAAACACAAGAAATACATGTAGATGCAGAGACCATCCATTTGCACACTCAGAAATTCCATAAAAACACTAAACTGGAAAACACGGTATATATACATAGAACCTATAGGCTAAAAAAGAGGGAGAAATATATACACATTTTTTAAATATGATAATTTTTTAAATCCATGACACAACATTATGAGACAGGGAATCTCCAAAGATGCCACTGAATTCATTTCGTGTTGGCCATTTGCTGCTGGGCATGGGCATGCTCTTAAGAGTCGTTTGTCTGCCAGTGAGACTCTCTTGGAGAAAAGTAAATTCTCATTTGCCAGTGGATATCAGTTGGAGATAGCTTCTGGGTTGCTGATGTACACGTGTCTTCTCCTTTCAGCCCTAGCATGCCATCTGGTGCAGACCTTGTGATGGCTACTTCTGCCTCTGCGTGTTAATCCTGTTGATTCAGAGGGCCTTGTTTCCTTGGTGTCTTCCATTGCCTCTGGCTCTTACACTCTGTCCACCTCTTCTTCTGCTGGGATCCCTGAGTTCTGGGAGGGGAGGGATTTAAGGGAGAAGAGACATCTAGGGCTGAGTGTTCCAAGGTCTCTCACTCTCTCCATAATGTCTGGCTATGGGTCTCTATATTTGTTCCCATTTGCTGTAAGAGGAAGCTTTTCTAATGATGGCTGAATAAGGCCCTGATCTATGAGGATAGAAGAGTATCATTAGGAGTCATTTTATCACATTTATTTTTTTTTTTACACCAGTAGTATTTGGTTTTATTATAGGTCTCTGGGCTATCTAGTCTCAGGTTCTTGGTCATACAAGCAATGTCAGATATGGGGTCCATCTTGTGGAATGGTCGTCCATATGACAAATTTTATCATTATCTTGTAAATCACATAATAGTCTATAGACTTATGAGTTATAAATTGTTTGTAATCAAAACCTTGACAGAATATCATTTGGAGTTATTTTATTGTTATATTGTTGTTTAAGAATAATAGTATCGAGAATTGATGATTGATAGAAAAAGACACTGCAGGATGGATGGAAAGGTTTCCCAAGCAGCAGGGGGGGTCAACCTCTCAAGGCATGAAATCTGAACCTTTGTTTTGCAGAGCCTCTGTGTTGTCACACAAAGGCACCTTTAGCAAATCAATACCCGCATCCCAAAACTCAACTTGTCACTCAGCATGTCAACAGGATTACACAGGAAACTTCAATGGCTCCCACCCAAACTTCCCAAAAAGACTCTTCTAGCCTCCCAGTGAAAAGTGCCAGTCCATTAATCAACCATTTCTTTCTACCTTCTAGAACAGTCTGGCCTGTTTCATTTCATGTAAGCAGTCTCCTTTTAAACTTCTCTTTGTCCTTCTTTTTGGACAATCAAACCTATTCACATTTTCCAAGCTCTCTGTGTATCACTCCTGCCCCAGTAGGAGGGGCTCCCAATTTTTCTCACTCCATCTGCACACCTTCATTTGTCTCTCTGTCTGCCTCATCTTACGCCATCGGCATGCCCCTTCTAAATAAGATAGTGTGGGGACATAATCATCTGCTTATAGATGTCAACCACTGACAATTTAAAGATGATGTGGGTTTGACATTACCTGAAGTATACCTAAGTAATGTCCTGAGAATGTACTTCCACTCTGGGATGTGTGGTTCAGTGGTAGACTTTTGCTCTGCATTAATAATGTCATAGGCTCAATCCGTAGCACAGTTATTTATAAAACGAAAATAAAAAAAATATTTCTAATATCAAGTGTTCCCTCTCAGAGGCATTCCAGCTTGTTGACATTGTAACAATTGTCACCTAAAAAGTTCACTACTAAAAACTGCAGTAGGATTAAAAACTATTTTAGTCCTTAGAAAGATTTTTTTTTCTTTTTGAAGTCCTCGGTATTAAACCCAATGCTTCACACATGTCACACCAGTTCTGTCACTAAAGCTACAGCCCCGCCCAACATTGTGTAAATCATCTAACATTTTCATGTATTGGATAGCATTCATCTCTGCTCCTGGCTGCATGAAACCTGTGAGCCACAACTGAGACTAGCCTTGGGAAATTTCTCCTGAAAAACTTTTCTCCTAAAATGTCCCCCCAGAATGACCTAAAGATGCACTCAGAGGCTGTACGTCCCACGTGGTCTTCTCAGTCATGCCTGCCGTGCTGGTGTCTATGCCTTCATGGTACCTGGAATGATATGCAGAATCTGGGGGCACACATGGGGTTTCCATTTCTCAGCCAAGGTCTTCTTCACACAGTTCTCAAGGTGACAAATATGTTTAGCAGGACTCTATACACACAGAAACAACTGCCTCTCCCCTCCCTGATGCCCTAATTGGTTCAGAGACAGAAATTCCATCCTCCTAAGAGATCTATATGGAAATGAAAGAATAGTATATAAAGTATCTTATTTATCCCGTACTTACTGCCCATTTAGAAAAAGTACAAAATTGCTATGAGGTTTATGTCCTTTTCCTAACTCCGATGGCCAGCATTACTCTTCAGAGGCATACACTGCCTTCCCTGAAAATGCCTCAAAGTGCTTCTCTGAACAAAATCAACCCTAACAAAGGAGTAGATGCTGCTGAGTGCTAAGCTATGTCCAACTCCTGTCCCCAGATGGCTTCTTACAGGTCCACATCGTTTGAACATGATGGATGAAAATGAGCAAGAGAAGGAGGGAAGCTAGGACAACTAAGGGAAACAGAAAGAAAAACAGCAAAACAAGATATATGGAGCCAGACGTTTCCAGAAAACAAAATGATGTAGGGAAGAGTGTGCCCCACCCGGCAGAGCAAACTGGCAGAAATACCTTAGGCCAGCAGGAAACTGCCTCCATCCGCGCCTAAACCCGGCCTCCTCTGGGATGTCACACAGCTAACCCCCACTTCCTCTTTCTCTTCCCTCTAAGAGGGACCCAGCATGGCAGGAGAGCAATGAGGAGGGGCTTCTCTCAGTAACAAGTAGACAAAGGGGAAGATAACAAGAAGGTGGGGGAAATCCCTGGTGAAAGGAAAAGGGAGAAAATGAAAGCACAGGGATGCAGGTTTCAGGATGGCTACCTCTGGGAGGCCATTTTCCCACTAGGGAGTAATGCTGATGGGGACAGCATAGGCATGAGCCATTCCTCACCTGCAAGCTGCATCTGGAGAGCCTGGAGGTCTTTCCCTCTCCTCCCTGTAACTGTGACATCAGCCACTTGAGACACCTGACTCCCTCAACCTTGGTTCCTGACCCTTTAGTGCTTAAATGATTGAGGCTTCCTTTAGGACTAGATGACCATGTCTGCAGTTCTCAAGTGGCACAACATTCTGCAACTTATATGCAAACGTTTCCATAAGACAATGAATAAAATAGTAAGTAATAAAAATTTTAAAACCTATTTTGAAACTGAGAAAGAGAAGCAAGCACAAACATAACACGATATTACTAATTCTTGACTACAGTGGGCAGACAGTTCTATTCTCTCAGTACTTCAGGATGCTTGAGCTTTTCATGTATAAAATAATCGCATAAGCAAACAAACAGATGCAATTATTCTATGAATTAAAATTCTAAATGATGTGCTTAAACTCAGGATTTAAGACCTGTAAAACAAAGCGGCAGAAAAGAATAAATGCCAGCCCCCTTTTCGCTCATCTGTTTCTCCTCCCTGCAGCTACTTCTGCTCCCAGTTGGAGTCCTTAGCAGTCTGCAAAGCCACCTTGCCTGCAGCTTCGCTCTTGTCTTGTATTCCCATGCTCCTGTCCCTCCACCCCAAACTAACTGAAACATGGCATAGAGTGGCATCTTCACCAGTCATATAAACATTCACAGTAGGTGGTTCACTATACTCCCTCAGCAAAGGTTAGACAGCAGCTTTGTCTTGTGCATCTCTAAAGCAGAAACGAAAACCCAATGGAGTCATCCCTTAGCATTGGCAGGAGCTTTGTTCCAGGCCACTATGGATACCAAGGTTCCATGGATGTTCAAGGTTTGTAGACAAAATGGTGCAGTACTTACTTGTAACCTACATACATGCACCCTCCCATGCCTTTTAAATAGTCTCTCCCTTACTTTTAACAATATGACATGCAACATAAAGGTTACATAAATACTTGTCATACTAAACTGCTTAGGCAATTATGCCAAGAGAAAACTGGCATAGTAAACATTCCATCGCAAACACAATTTTTTTCCAAATATTTTTATTCCGACAGTGGTTAAATCTAAAGATAGAGAACACTGGTGTGTTTTGAAATCTGATGTGACTGAAACTCAGTTTGCCCTTGTGGCTTTTAAAGGAGAGACACAGTCCAGCATTTTGTTCTTACAGGACTTTCTGGTAGACAGCAAGAACAGCAAGGCTTTTGGAAGTCCCTACTGGGCCCCACAAGAGAAGATCCTGGCCCCTTGTTCATTTTTCCCTGGTCATTTCTTCTCCACACCCAGCCTCCACACACACACACACACACACACACACACACACACACACACCGCAACTGCTCAGGGCAGTTGGCTCCTTTTCCTCGTCTGCTTCCCTCCCCACTCCACATGCATTCTGAATTCAACTCCATCCCTTATGCAGAGCCTTCCAGTTCCCTCTGCATTTTGCCCTCTGCCTCTAAATCACAGATCTGTGCATATGTTAGGGAGGCTGTCCCCGTGGCTGCTACATATCTATTAATTCATTTGGTTAAGTGAAAATTCATTTGCCCCTTGAGAGCAATTATGCTGGCAGAGGGCAGAAGCACAGTTGAAGTGCTTGTTTTAAAGCAATTTTTTAAACTCTTGCTACTCGGAACTGCAACTTCACCGAAGAGCCCTATTTAAAATGTGACAGGCACACAGGGGCAATTTGTATGGAAACTGTCTGCCAAGCCTGCCACAGGAAAGCAGTCCTACTGAAAACAAGTTGGACAAATCTGACTGTCTTTGCATTTTCCTGGGTGACTGGCCTGGAAAAGGACAATGGACAAAATGGAAAGAAATCTACCTCCTCCCTGCTTTCCAGACCCGTTATCTGCCCAGCTTCATTTGCATTCCTCCCTCATCCCTCCAGCTGACAGCTCTATTCAGTCTTCTTGGATCCCTGAAAAATCCTACTTTGTTCCCTTCTCCGCTAGGATCCAGGAGCTTCTCCTGGAATCTCTGCTTTCTCTGCATTGTCCCCTGTCCTCATACCATATGAATCAATTCTGCCATTTGACCCTGTCCATGACACCTCTCCCTCAACTCAGCTGTTACAAGGTGCTTCTTGCAGCGATGATAATTTCACCTTTCTACCTTGGGAAGAACCGGTGCCTGCCTGCCTCTCTCTCTCTCTCTCTCTCTCTCTCTCTCTCTCTCTCTCTCTCTCTCTCTCTCTCTCTTTCTCTCTCTCTCTCTCTCTCTCCAGCTTTTTGAAGTCTGTATTACCAGAAAAAAGCACCAAAATGATAGTGGTCTAAAACCATAAAACCACCCAAAGGATTCCTTATTGTCAGCAAAATTGTCATAGAACCTTCCATTTGAGATACAATGAAAAATTCAGGACAATAAGAAAAGGAAAATTATTGAAGAGTCTAAATTTCCCATACCCATTACATGAGGCTTCAGGATATACTCAAAAACAGCTGCACATGCACTCCTGAATAAAGATGCGCTCTTCAGACACAGGGCTGATCCTAAAGCCACCAAAGCTATCCAAGCCGTCAGTAAGACCTATCCCAAGGTGATACAGTGCCTCCATTCTCTGGTTATTGCATTTGGGCTACATGTTATTATCAGAAACTTATCTTACCAGGTTTGGGATACTCTGGAATAAATTTTATCATAACTTGGATAGAATTCTAAAGACAGGCAAGTAGTTCTAAATGTTAGCTTGTTAGTTTATTATTTGCCAAAGCCAAGTGTTCTCCTTCATTGGTGTGATTTAATCTATCTACAGGATATTTACATCTCATTGTATTTCTCCAGCAGTCTATTTCTCCATCTACCCTGATGGACTCAACAGGTCTCCAGGAACAATGACATACTACACAGTGGTACCACTGTAGAAATGAAGGGAGCTGTTCTTTAAAGAACCTTCCTCCCTTTCCAAGTTCTTACAGGCACAATCATGGAGGGAGCTTCTGTGGCTGATCCTGGCTTTGCAACTTTTCATCCTGAGCTAATCAGACTTCTTCCTTTGAAGTTATATGGCAAAAACTTAGAGGGTGCAGGTTTTTCTTCTCTAGAGGAAAGAGTTTAAAAAAAAATGACATATCCAGTGGCACCAGCTACTCCTGTGCCTAGCTCATGTCTCCTGCTCACCTGTGAAAGAGAAAATGAATGAAACACAGTCAAGAGAACCAGGGGTGAGTGTCATCAAGAGCTCTGAGGAGCATCAGGAGTTCTCCAAAGGGCCATGGTGACACTCCCCAGAGTTCTGCTGTAAGGCTGTGTTGGTGACACTTGCCAGAGTTCTGCTGTAAGGTTGCCATGGTGACACTTCCCAGAGTTCTGCTGGAAGGCTGTGTTGGTGACACTTCCCAAAGTTCTGTTGTAAGGCTGTGTTGGTGAAACTTCCCAGAGTTCTGCTGGAAGGTTGCCATGGTGACACTTCCCAGAGTTCTGCTGGAAGGTTGCCATGGGTGACACTTCCCAGAGTTCTACTGGAAGGCTGTGTTGGTGACACTCCTCAGAGTTCTGCTGTAATGCTACCATGGTGACACTTCCCAGAGTTCTGCTATAAGGCTGTGTTGGTGACACTTCCCAAAGTTCTGTTGTAAGGCTGTGTTGGTGAAACTTCCCAGAGTTCTGCTGGAAGGTTGCCATGGTGACACTTCCCAGAGTTCTACTGGAAGGCTGTGTTGGTGACACTCCTCAGAGTTCTACTGGAAGGTTGCCATGGTGACACTTTCCAGAGTTCTGCTGTAATGCTACCATGATGACACTTCCCAGAGTTCTGCTGGAAGGTTGCCATGGTGACACTTCCCAGAGTTCTGCTGTAAGGCTGTGTTGGTGACACTTCCCAGAGTTCTCTTGTAAGGCTGTGTTGGTGATTAGTTTTCTTGTCCTGGTGTTAGTTTTCACTTTATGAACTACGTTGATTCAACCAGGAAATCTTGTTTTACTTCAACAGACTCAAGCAACTTTCTATTACAACGAAGTCAGAGGATAACTGACTTATAGCCTATAATTTTAATAACTTTATCAGTTATTCAGTGATGTGATGACTGTGTGCCAGAACTTGTGTCAGGCCTTACAGAGGTGGGGATAAACACCACATGCATCACACCATCGAAATGTCAGAGCCTAGAGGAAGAAAATGGGCAGCTCTCCTTCCTGAGCTACAGGACAGAAACTCCCTGTCCTTGGTTGCACAGCCACTGTCCAATGCAATCATTATAGGCTCTGGAAGGACTTACTGTGGGAATGAATGGTATTCTGTGATATTCTGTCCTGCAACACCAAAGCCTTTCAACAAACTATGTCAAATATCAGGACTATCTAGCTGAGGTCTATGCAACAGAAACATCATACTCAACAGTCATCTCATCAGAGCAGAAACATCCCAAAAGGCTTAAGTCATTTCCTTTTTGTATCTAATCTTAATTTGGCTTTATAAATAAGCTTCTTTACTGAATAAGAATGAGCCAGTGGAAAAGAACTAGGGAAAATGAAGAATGGGAAAAATATTTAGTCAGCATGGCTTAATGTCCTAAAAATATATTAATTAGCTTTATGTGTTTTTGTTTACTTTTGTTTAAGATAGAATCTCTCTCTGAAGCATAGGGGACACTGAAATTTCTGATTCTCTTTTCTCACCTTCTCAAAGTGCTAGAACCATAGGTATGCACCAAACTAGCAACTTAATTAATTAGTATCTGCTTAAGAGCCCACAGAGGTTAATCCTCCAATAATCCACAAAGGCCTAATCCTCCAATAGTGACCTGACCACCAAAATTCAGGATGTGCAAACTTCTAAGGTCACATGTACTTCCCCAAACAGTAGCATCAGATTGCATGCCAGCGTTTACATGCAAAAAGAATGCAAGCTTTCTGTTAATGAGGGGCATGAGTATTTCCACTCCAATGACTACAAGGCCCAGTACAATTGACCTGTGCCCCAGATTCACCTAGAGAGTGTTAGGAAATGCTAATCTTTTAATATAGTATGTGTGTGTGTGTGTGTGTGTGTGTGTGTGTGTGTGTGTGTGTGTGTGTGCAGCTAAAATTGAGAGCTACTGTTTCAAGGAATCACCCAGAAAGGAAAAGCACATAATGAAATGAACGAACATGAAACCCTGTCTGCCCAGGTTTAAGAGGCCACAAAGCTTTCTTATAGAAGGCATGTCTCAACAGAAACAGACAGCCAGTCAGGTGATAATGCTGGAGAAATGGGAGGTGAGAGTTAGAAGAAAAAGAACAGGACATGAATACATAAGAAAGAAGAGAACCTGGTATGTTGGGAAAGATTAAAAACAAAGAAAGAAGGCCTTACAGAGGAGATAAGACAGGAGGTGATAAGGTTAGCTGGGAATAGAAAACAAAGGCCAAAACACAAATTGGACTTTCTGACATATAATTCATTCATAAAGCAAGAGAATGGCATCATGAGGTCTGCTGTAGGATAAATAACTATGAATAAAGTAGACAGCACAACCTTCCTCTTGTTTCCATATGCATCAGAATGTCTCTTAGGGCCAGGCATATAATAAGATTGACCTAGTATCAGCATGGTCAATGTGCATATATTGCTGCATTAGTGACAGATCCTTCCCAGTTTAAAAGTTATCCATATCTCACCATTATTTGATATATGTATTTGTGTATCCTCTCCAGGATATCAAAGCCGCTGCACCATCTCATTAACCTTCACTCATCACCACTGGAGGACATGACAAGGTAAATTATATTAGGGAAAATTGGAAGCACTTAAAGTTTGAAGGACTTGCCAAAAATTCAGTGTGATAAGCTAAGAAAATGCCAAGTTCCAAGACAGCTTTTATCCCCTGATTCAGAAACTCCAATTCATCTGTAAGGTGACATTGCTGAGAAGTACAGGTCAGCCTGGAGCATCTCCACTTAGAAGGGCATCACCGAGCTTCAAGCTAACCTGCACTTAGGAAAAAAATAAGAGGGGAACAAAATTGCTTTCTGCTCAGGGAAACTCTTCCAATTTCAATTTCAGGGGAAATAGTTAATTTCTGAACCGAACTCTAAAGGGAGGAAGGACTGCTCTCACACCTGGGGGATACAGATTTGGAAGTCCCCACTGGTAATAAAAATATTCAGCTACTTTCTATTTGCTCTCATGGGTGAGAGCTTAGAGTCTGCTTGTCTAAAGCTAAAACACTTTGGATTTGACGCGACCTGGTAGTTTTTTGCTAACTCAGCAACTATACATTGAGGTTGGCTCATTTATTCAGTTTTGGATCAACCCACTATATTTCCCAGGAAACCACCAAATCCTTATATGGCCAGATCTGATTTTCTCCTATTCTGATCTTGCCTCTTACCTGGTCACTGCAGCAATTTAACCTCTTAGATATAGCACTGAACTCAAACAAAATAAACTTAGAAAATGCAGGAAATCATTTGAAATGCATTGAATGTATTTGATGCACCTCAAATCGCCTGCAGACTGTAGCCTGATTGACCCCAACTTGCCTGCAGACCATATATTTCCAATGTACTCCACTTGGAGTCTGCTTTTTCTGAAGTACTGAATTGGCTGCTCCCCTATTTCAAAACTATCTTCCCTACCACCCTGTTTTCACTTCCATTGTTAGAGAGAATTATAAGGCTATGAAAGATCTTTGCCTTTCCAGGGTCTTCTGCAAAGCACACTGTCCCTGAAGGATTAATATTTGATGCTCTTTCTTTCAGCTAATAGTATTCAGGATTATGTTTCAATTGATTGAAATCTAAACCAAAATGGAATATTAGGACTGTGGATATTCAATAGCCAAAGTCAGCAGAGAGCAAGGAAAATGATACATCAGTGATGATATCCCCCTGAAGAAAGGGAGACAAACAAAAAATAAGATACTCTGAAGAGAGCCACACCAGAGGATGTCACAAAGATCATGTTGGAGAGTTAGCTTTAGGAGTGTATCCCACTTCTGTTGTGAGGTAAGCCCACCAGAGACTGTGAGAACCAGGTAAACAGGAACATCTCAGAAAAACATCAGGAGACCAGGAATTTCCTTCAAGCTTGATAAGGTCAGCTCAGGAACCCTAACCCTAACCCTAACCCTAACCTCTAGAACCCAAATAGCCTGAAGCCAAGAATCAGAAGAGAAATTGCCAGCATATGTTTTTTTTTCTTCCATCAAATGATGTTCAATTAGGTCGGTGATGATGTTTTCTAAATCTCATTTAATATAAATTCTGTTTTATATGAGCTAACAGATGGGCCTGAAAGCTCCTGAACAGAATGGCTATACAGTGTTATAAGTCACATTAGCAGGATGGCAGATTCCATGAGTCTGTATAGTTTGGGGAGCAGTTAAAAAGTATTAAAAAAAAATGTTAGGTTACTAGTTAGGTGCATTTGGGATGAAAAAAACCATAACTTACAGGTTAAGGATCTAGGTAATTTTAAGACAGGAAGTAAGATGCTGAGATAGACATTGGACGGAGAACCATATTTCAGTTATCTCATGCTCTCTGAACAGTTTTATGTTTTGTTTTGAGTCAACTGTAGAGTAGGGCTTTCACCCCATGTGCAATATCTATATAAGCCACACCATTGCCTGCCCAAAAGACTGAATGCAGATGTATAACCCAAGGTTCTACATCAACCAGATTTCACAAAGAAAAAAATAAAGAGTTGAGTGTGCCTGTGTGATGGTTTATTGTGATGTATTGATCCATATCCACAAAGTCCAATATCCCATCATCTCTCATTTGTTAAGAAGGGCATTCACAAAAGCAACGCAAGGCTGGTGAGCTGATGTCGACACCAGACTAAGTTTTAGATTCAGGACCACTGAGGGCCAAGGACTGCCAGCAGCTCTAGCAGACAGGCAGAGAGAGGAAAGGAACAGCGGTCCTCCAGCAACCTGCAGCATATTGGAAGAACATTGCAGAAGGCCACCTGCTTCTCCAGTGCCCTGATTCAAATTCTATCTTCTCCTGAAAACATTCCCAGACACCCCCCCAAAAGGTGTTTAATTTGATATATGGATATCCCATAGACCAGTCAGACTGGCACATAAAATGCTCCTCTCTGGTTTGATAGCATGATAGATCATTAATGCAGCTACATGTAACTTGAGAGCTATATGCTATGAGAAGTGCACCAGCAAATGATTTTGCCATCGTATGAACATTGTAGAGTGCATTCACATAGACAAAATATGGCTATGATGTCAGTAGACAATAAAACAATTATAGAAGCACTGTCCTGTATACAGCCCACATGTCATTGTATGACACATGATATGAATCTGTCATGAGTCCAGGGTAAAGGAGGTCATATTTGTTTGAAAAAACTTGCAACTTGCCAGGTGGTGGTGGTGCATGCCTTTAATCCCAGAACTTGGGAGTCAGAGGCAGG
>NW_022196913.1:24055353-24073060 GCF_008632895.1 Mastomys coucha
AAAAGAAAAGAAAAGAAAACAAAAGAAAAGAAGGAAAAAGAAACAAACTTGTAACTCACTATGGTGCCCAGGCTACCCTTGAATTGAGTACTAGGATTACAGGCATGAACCACTATGCCCAGCTTTGCCTTTCATTAGTGTGTGTGTGTGTGTGTCTGTTTGCACACTCATGCGTTCACAGCATATATGTGTACATGCATGTGAAGGACGGAAATTGGCTTAAGGTATCTTGCTTTAGACACTCTTCTTTTTTTAAAAGATGCCTTTCACTTTTTAAAAATTACTTTTGTTTTTTAACAATATAACACATATATAATGCATTTTGTAGTTACTGTCTTCAAAACCCACATTTTCTTCTTTCCATCCATATCAGCCACCTCTCTACAGTCCCCTTCTAAAATTTTGGTTTGGTCTTGTCACTCATTCCATTTAACCAAAACCATATGTGTGACCCTTATGGAACTATCTGTTAGAGCCTAGTAGATCATCAGTGGGTTCATAATGAAAGCTATGTCTTAATCTCCCTGAATTAGTTCAGCAGTGGGTAGAGCTCCCAACCCCTTTCCATCCAATCCTATTGACACACCCATTGTCATGATAAATGGTGTGCAAGTATCAACAGCCACTGAGATTCTGAAACTTGGACCACTGTGTCTGTCCCAGCAGAAGACATTCTCAGCTCCACTCTAGCTTCTAGCTTTTGGTCTTTCTGTCTCCCCTTCAGCAAGGTGTCCTAGTTTGTTTTCTGTTGCTATGATAAGTACTGTGACCAAATGCAACTTGGAGAGAAAAAAATCATGTTTGGTTTACACTTCCACAACATAGTTATTGGGTTTTGTTTGTTTGTTTGTTTGGTTGGTTGGTTGGTTGGTTGGTTGGTTTGGTTTTTCAAGACAGGGTTACTCTGTATAGCACTGGCTGCCCTGGAACTCACTCTGTAGACCAGGCTGGCCTCGAACTCAGAAATCTGCCTGCTCCTGCCTCCAAAGTGCTGGGATTAAAGGCATGTGCCACCACTGCCCGGCCACTTGCTTTTATAATACAACCCAGTAACCTGCTTAGGGGTGGCGCAGCACACAGTGGTCTCTACCTCCCTCATCATTAATGAACATAATGCCTCACAGCCATGCTACAGACCCATCTGATGAGAGCCTTTTCTGAGTTGAGATTCCCTTCCACCGATGACCCTTCCTTGTATCAACTTAACCAGGAGGGAGGGCGGGGGGGAACTAGCCTGCATACTGAACCTTAGTAGGTTGGAATAAATGTCTTACGTGGTGGAGGGGAGAGAGTGCTCACACTTCCCTCATGCTTGATATCTTGCCCACCTGTGAGCCTCTGCATTAGTGATTATTCACTGGAAAGAAAGGCTTCTTTCTGATTAAGACAAATGTTGACAGAAGCATTGGTCTAGGAATATAAACAAATGTTTACCAGACAGCGTGACATTGTGTCAATTCAATTAAACTATAGAATAAGTTAATCCTAGAGCCTGGAACTTCCCCTATCAAGGTTTTCTAACCAGGTTTCTAGTACAAGAACTGGATTCTCTCCTGTAAAGTGGGCCTTGCGAATTAGAAAGCATTTGGTGACCTACACAACTGTATTGCTCCTTTGTGCATGTATGCACACATCCTACCTGATGAGTTAGTCTCATAGTTCATAGGGGCTGGTTAAGACTACCAATACCTTTCTTCCCTCAGCAATCTGCAAAAAAATTTCCAGCACCGCGAGTGCTAGTTGGCAAACAGAAAGCTTCCAGCTCAGCTCTAACTTGGTTTATCTATATTGTACAACCAAGGTGTGTAGTGCCTTCAGCAACAGGCTCATAGCCTCTAGCTCTGGCTACCTTATCTGTTGAAACAGAGTCTCTCACTAAACCGAAAGTTCACCTGTTTAACTCTTCAAGCTGCCCACGAAGCTCCACGAAGCCTTTTTCCACTCCCCAACCTCCCCACAGCACTGGGAGTTATAGGCACTGCTGAATCTAACTTTTCTAGTGGGTGCTGGAGAGCTAACTTAAGTCCTTGTGCTTGGGTTGTAACCATTTTACCAACTGAAGCCTTTCCCTAGTTTCTGCCTGAGTTTTTCCTAGCCCTTTAGTCTAATTTATCCTTGACGAGATGAAAGACATGTGTAGAAAAGACGAAATATATTTGTTTGAGAAATCAGCTAAAAGGAAAATCACCCCAGACTATAGCTGAGTTCAACAGTCTTCTAGCTGTTGAGGTTGGCAGAGGTTGGCATGCTGGCCTTCCAAACACAAATGCAAATTCAAGACCAGGCAATATGTGTGACACAGAGCCTTGAAGATAATCACTTTAAAAAAAAATCAACAAAGATGAAAGTCCTCATAAATTCTGATTCTCCATACAATTATAGTAGGTTGAATAGAGGTCCCAAAGAGTGTATCCACTTCCTAATTCATAAAATATACATAAACTTATTTCCAAAAGGGATATTTGTAGAAATTAAAAAATTGTGCCATTTGGGGTAATTAAGGTAACCCTAAACCCAGAAACAGTAAAGAAAAAGACATAAAGAAGAGGACTTGAGACTGGAACCCTGGAGGGGGGTGGAAATAAAATAGTCAAGAAAGCCCACGAGCATCCTCAGGCCCAGAGACTGAAAGAAGCAAGGAATGGAATGCTTGTGGGGCGCAGCAGCAGCAACAACAGAAAAAGCATGCCTTTAGCTTTGGGTTCAAGAGTAAATTTCTGTTTTCTTTGGGCCACCAAGTTTGGTGTAACTATATGACATTGGGAGACTATTCCAGCACACACAGAGCAATGGTGGCCATAGAGTGACCCAACTCAGGCCACAGAAGGAGTTGAGCATTGTACAAAGGACATTGGCATCGATCTATACCTTCCTATCTCCTCTGGCCCTCTGACAATCACTGTTGCAGCCCCCAAGCTGTAATCCCTGGGGTCTCACCACTGACCTGTGTCAAATTAGCCCTCAACAGTATCACTCTGCCCCTCAAGGCCTGCCTTAATCTTGGCTTCATCCTACAGATCACTCAACTACCATCCTAATTGTTCAATATAATTCTGACTTCACAGAACATGTATGTCTATGTTGGAAAACATACAGCCATATTCGACATCGTCCCATGTACTCCTGTACTAACCAAAGAAAAATGTTCAACTACGTTCACACACCATGGAACTCTGGCCAGCACTTGGCACCTGAAGAATGGACCAAGGAAGGAAGCATGGCAGTGAACAAGCCTCATAAAGTGTTTGATAAAGAATTGTTCCCTTGAGTATGAACACATAAAGGGTAAAAGGGTAATTTCTGACATGTCTTCCTGACTTCAGAATTTCAACTTGCAGGAACAACTCATAGTAGAACAAGTCGTCCAAGTCATTAATTTTTTGGATGTTACCACCATGCCCTGTCTTCCAGTGATAGTTTCCCTGACACATATCAAGGGAGACTCCTTCAGAGCAATCTCTCTTGTGAGAAACATGCACACCCAACTTTGCTTCTGATTTCATTTCACAGCCACTTCTTTCCAGAAGGCCTCCTTGGGGGGAAACTAGTTGTCTTGTGTTGTCTGACTTCACAGCAATGTTTCCTCCCCTGCTGTCTCAGAACACAGCAAGGAACAACAAAGCCATCTCATTAAAATTGTTTCACTTAGAATGAGAAATCTGAGAGTGACGGTATGTTGTACTCCTTATATATTGATTTTAATATGATAAAGTACTCTTAACCATTTGTATGATTCTGGAAACGTTTAACTTTAAACTGAGGGGACATTGGTTTGTAATTATAAGAAAGGAACATGCTATCGTTCCTTTGCATGATAACTGTGGGACTAAACATATTTAGTCTCCAGCTTATATACAAATTCTCAATAAATAGTAGTGATTCCACAGCTGTACCTACTCTTGTCATTAGTTTACTATTTTAAGTTTATTTATTTAGTTACTTTATATGTTTAATTGTTTTGCCTGTATGTAATCTATGTACCGCATGCTTGCCTGATTCCTGTAGTGCTAGAGAGTGTCAGAAGCCATAATGAAACAAGTTAATAACTAGCAGGTGATCATCCTGAAATGACCTGCTTCAATTATTATATAATCTGTGACAGTTGTGCCACTATTAAGCAAGGGTTTAAGGGATTCATTTTAGGAAAGATTCCTGCTATCAATGTGCTTTTCCTGTTATTATTAAACATATATAACAATCACTAAGTAATAGCACACCCCTTTAGAGCAGATCTCTGAAGATCCAGGAAGATGTACTGTCTTGTAGTGATGCTATATAGACAAATTGTTGACTTAATTAAGTCTTAATGATGATTCTATAAGAATTCCTAAAGCTGGGCAGTGTTGGCACACTAATCCCAGCACTTGGAAGGCAGAGACAGGTGGATTTCTGAGTATGAGGCCAGCCTGGTCTACAGAGTGAGTTCCAGGACAGCCAGGACTACACAGAGAAATCCTATCTTGGAAAAAAAAAAACAAAAAACAAAAAACAAAAAACAAACCAAACAAACAAACAAAAACAGAATTCCTAAAATTTTATCTATGATTATTAAACCCTTTTATAACAAGACTGCTATTAGGTCCTTTTCTAATAGTCAAAACTGCAATGAGAACTCTGCCAGTCTCTCAAGTATTGCCAGTTAATTGATCTTAGATAGTAACCAGACTTTCTCCTACTCGGAGCACATTCCAAGGGGTTGTAAAACAATTAACCAAAGGTCATAAAAAGGGAACTAATGATTTATTATAGGTGCTAGGAAGAAGATAAAATATTGACTGGGTTTATCTATACTTCACTAATAACTTAGTTATGGTGTTAAACTTTTAGTGAGCCTGTGGAGCTGAGACAGGTGATGGATGTTTAGACAGATAATTACTCTTAATGGATATGCATGTAAACATTCTCTGTTGTAAACTTCTATTTATGATTTGATTTTTGTGTGAATTTGTGATGAACTTTGTAACATGTGATCATGTATTCTGAAAGATGTTTAAGTACTGAGAACAAAGAGATGAGAAGAATCTATAGAGGAGAATTTTTTGCCTTTCCCCACTTAGACTAGAATTTTTCCCTTTCCCCTGCTTAGAATCTTTCCACTTTCCTCCTTAGATAGCTTTCATAGGAAACTTTTTACAACTCAGTAATAAACTCTACAACCACTTCTCTAAGTGTCCCATTTTCTTCCTGCCACTTCCTAGCAGGAATCCACAGGAACTAGCAGGTTGAAAGTTAGAGCCCACCAGTTCCTGCTGAGATAGAACAAAGGCCACATTGCTTAATCCTCCCTTGGTAGGCTACAGGTGTTAATCACCTAAGCCAGCAGTCTTTTACCCTGAGAAAAAGGAAGAAAGTTTTTAGGACTTTTTAGAAGTTATCATCAGCATTTCAGTACAATTACAAGGCTAGAAAGCCCTGAGACCCTCAGACTTTAATGCCATCTCCACAGCCCTATTCTGTGACTCCACCACTACCCTGCCCCAGGCTGGGAGATTCCTATCATTCTTAATTGTCTCCCAAACAGGGACATTGAATAAGGTAAGTGGACACAGATAGGACTCTTAACTGGGTCTTGCAAACCCGTTGGACAAGGCGTGCACAGTTATGGAGGGTGAAAAATAGTTAAATCGCCTGCTGCCATCAGCACAGGCGGATAGTAGGTGCCATCAGCACCTGGTTGGGTACCATCAGTGCCTATGTTAAGCCAGGATCCATTAGCTCTGGCTTTTATTGCCTGCTGCCATCAGCAGAGGCTGAAACTAGGTGCCATCAGTGCCTAGCTGTTCTGTTGAAAGCTATCAGCTCCCATCTCAAGTCAGGAGCCATCAGTTCTGGGCTGTGTGCATTTCGTGGGTATCTTTCAGGATGGGACAAAGTGAACCTACAGAAAGAGAGTTCTTTACAGATGTTATTAAATATGCTTTTAAGAAAAAGGGCATTAAGGTTACCACTAGCCAGCTGACTGACTTTCTTCAGTTTGTACAGTCAGTCAGTCCCTGGCTCCCACAAAGGGGAAGTTTAGATATGGATACATGGGAGAAGGTAGGGTTAGATATTAAAAACTGGTTTACAGAGAATGAAGGAGAAAGTATGCATGCCTCTTACAGAGTTTGCTACTTGGAATGTGCTCTGAGTAGGAGAAAGTCTGGTTACCACCTAAGAGCAATTAACTGGTGACATTTGGGGGACTGGCAGAGTTCTCATTATAGTTTTGACTATCAGAAAAGGACCTAATAGCAGTCTCATTATAAAAGAGCTTAATAGTCACAGATAGAATTTTAGGAATTCTTACAGGATCATCATTAAGACTTAAGTCATCAATTTGTCTATATAGCATTGCTATAAGACAACACATCTTCGTGGATCTGCAGAGATCTGCTCTAAAGGGGTGTGCTAATTCTTAGTGATTGTTATATATGCTTAATAATAACAGGAAAAGCACATTAATAGCATGAATCTTTCCTAAAATGAATCCCTTACAGCTTAATAAGGGTGCACCTGTCACAGATTATATAATAATCTGAAACAGGCCATTTCAGGATGATCACCTGCTAGTTACTAGCTTGTCCCATTATGGCTCCTGACAAGAGAGGGCCTTTAATTCCCTGGAACTGAAGTTACAGTTGATTGTAAGCCTCTGTGTGGGTACTGTGAATTAAACGCAGGCCCTCCAGAAGAGCAGCCAGGGCTCTTCACTGTTGAGATATTTCTCCAGCCTCTGTGCTTATTGTTAGAACCATCCTAAAGATATCCAAAGGCTTGTTCCCTACAATCTCCTCTTGCTAACCACCACCTCTGCTTCATTCCACATTGTTGATATAGCAATTGAGGCAGGGATGAAACAGGCTGAAGAAATATAGTCATAGCTTTGTTCCTGCATAGCTCTTGAAAGACTAAGGTAGCATTTGTTTCTCAATAATTTTGCCTAGCTCTCTTTTGTATTCTGTGCAGTGTCATCATTAGGCAGTTTTGCTCGGTGAAAAGAAGAAAACAAACGTCTCATAGCAAACAGAAATCTTGACAGCTTAATTGACTCTCGGTTGTGCATCCAAAATTACCTAAGAAACCATCTTTATGAATGACCAGATATGTGACTCTCAAAGTGCCTGGTGCGGACTACCTGAGCCTTTCCCTCTAACTGAGGGCTATACCATTTTCTCGGGATATATGCAGAGAAAGAATTCCCAGCATCTCTGTTAGCCTTGGTGTATGTCTGCTGAAGTCATATCCTGGCTCTCCTTAGAGTGCTGACCCTGTGCAGGGCTTTAACCTCTGTCACTTCTCTCCATATCCCTTCCTGTCTCTGCTATAATCCCCTGCTTTCTGCCCCTCACTTATCCTCTCAAAACATCTACCTCTGCCTTCACCTTCGCCTCTACCTCTGCCCTTTTGTATCTGCACAGCCCTGTCTCACAACAAAAGTGCAAGTGATAAACTTTGCCTCTGACCTCCTTCAAGAAGTTTCAACTCTACTGATTTTTCACACCAATTTTTCTTTGATTGATTGCAAGCATGACCACTGGGAAGTGTCCTGGCCATCTCAGTTGGGGTGATCCTCAATCTCCTTGCAAGGGCTGTTCCAAATCCCCAACCTTCAAGGCAGCTTACCTCTTGGAAGTACACCGGAGGAACTAAGCCCGCTGGCACGGTGGCAGCCATTGAGATGGTAATTGTGATATCAGCCTCAAAGTGCATTGCTTCATCTTAGGTCAGTCACTTGGTGTCTTAGTTCCCTAAGGATGCCATACGAAGTATCACATAGAGAAATTTATTGTCTGACAGGTATGATGCATATACTCTAGGATGAAAGATTCTGTGAAATTGCTTTCCTGCTATCAGAAAAGAACAACTTATTTCAGAACTAACTCAGGTTCCTGGGAGTCTTGCTCACTCCTTGGCATTAAGATAGCATCCTCCTGTCTTTGCATCTTCACCCTCCACATGTGTTAGTCTCTGTGACCAAGTAGTCCCCCTCAATAAGACATCAGCCATAATAGGCTTCATGAATGAATCTCCACTGGCTTGGTCTCAGCTTACCCTGATCATCAGCAAACACCTCATTTCACAAGCACCAGAGATAAGAACTCCAACATCTGGCAGAAGTAGACAATTCTGCCCTTAACGCTTCAGCATTGTGTGAAGCATAAATATATGAATAATTTAATATAATTTAATAATTTAAAGCTTTTGTTAGACAACAGTAATTTTTCAAATAAAAATAATAGATGGCCACAATACAGCAGGGCAGAAAGATCAATATTTGAATGTCTTTATACACAAGTGTACAGCACATTTGTCCTTTAAGACTTCTTTGCTTCTAAGTATTTTCTCTGAAGTTTCCCCCTGGGAACTCATTTAAAGTTGCTTCAGGGCCTCTTTCAGTGGGCTTTGGCTTGTAGAATGGCATTTTATGTAACTTCTGTTACAAAGTTACTGGTTTCCAACATGATTTTTTTAGCACAGGCACAGTAATCTGATCAAAAGACATCTTGGATGATATATATGGTATAAAAAGCTTTAAAATTTTAAGTAGCAATGAATATTAAAATAATACAAGACAGAGCAAAATCTTTTCCAGAAATTCTGGTGCATTTAAACCTAAAGCTGATCCCCCCACACACACACACACTTCCAGCCAATTGCAAGGTGTGTTCACCAGCTTGTTGAAGTGGTACAAATGGCATCAAATCATATTACTGCTGTTTGAAACTGAGTGGTTCTTTTAAATGGTTTTTTTTAATTGGGAAGAAGTATGTTTTACTCTTCAAATTTGACCAACCGATTAAGAGTTTGTTGACATTTTCTGTTATATTATTTTCAATTATGTCGATCAACTCTGCACTAAGGGCTACTGGACTATGGAGCAAGCACTTCTTCAGTATAAAGAGTCATAGAGTGCAATTACCCAAAGGAACCAAGCTGGAGCAGGGAGACATACACATATCTGCAGAGGTCAGCCTGATGTGGACTGAGGCATAAATAGGTCACAGTCATTTCTCTGCTCCTTGGCCTTCATAGTGTTCCCTCTCCTTGCCAAGACCTCAAAGCCACCAGCAAGGGAAATATGACCTTTATCATGTGTTTTCTTGGTCTCTCTGTCCCCAGCCACCAGAATAGACCTGCCATCCTTGTATGTATTCTCAGACTAAATCAAAATGATTTAGCTAGAAGCAAGACAAAGCAGTAAAATACTTAGTGTGGTGTCCCAATGCCAGGGACAGAAAACGTTGATTTCTTAGCTTTTATTTCTGGCTTCTCTATCCAGTAGTTATATTTCCTGGAAATATTTATTTGCTCCAGGAACACCTATTCCCCATGGCAAATGGCTTTATAATTTTTTTTTTAATTATTGCTAAGTTAGTGAAATGCCAAAGGGAAAACACTAAATGTTTGACTAATGTTTTTATAGACATAACCTGTGTTGTGCCATTAGCACCTCAAGTCATGAGCCCCTTACCTGCTTCCACTACATCTTGACTCTTCTGAGTTCCCAGCTGGTTCTAGGTCTAATCTGTAAAGAGCCTTGGGCTGCTTAGCCAGTCATCATTTATCGGAGCTTTAATAGCCTCTCCCACTGCACTGCCTTGTTCTTATCTACACCTTCTCTCCAGCCTCAGTATACAATAAGGGGTACTGAACAGCAACAGTGTTGGACTGGTCTTTACCTTGACTGTCATCAGGTACAGGGGACATGGGCACGGGCTCCTGCACAGAAGAGCCTGGATGGATGTGCTGTCTATGTTTTCTAAACCGAATCACATCATTTGTGTCAATAAGAATTATATATTTTGAGTGGGAAATCATCTGAAAAACATGCATATAAAAATCCCATTTTGTTACATCTCAAATCAATTATCTTAAATTAAGAAACACATTAGCTTCAGCTACACATTTGTGCCCATTAGTAAGTACTGAGCAGGAATCCCCTCTTGCACAACCCACACAACACTCTACAATTTCCAAAGCTGAGTGCCATTTCTTCACTATAAAATCCCTTCCCCGGGCAGTGGTGGTGCGTGCCTTTAATCCCAGTACTTGGGAGGCAGAGGCAGGTGGATTTCTGAGTTCAAGGCCAGCCTGGTCTACAGAGTAAGTTCCAGGACAGCCAGGGCTATACAGAAAAACCCTATCTCGAAAAACAGAAACAAAAACAAGCAAACAACAATAACAAAAAAAACTAAAATCCCTTCCGCTTTGCATGAGATATTTCTTTTCAACTTCATTTTAAAAAAACAAAAACAAAAACAAAAAACCAAGAGGTCTACTTCTGGTCTTTGTAACTTCAGTGGACAAACACTCCCCAAACATTGAACACAGAAGGCTTGTTCTGTTAATCATATCTTCCAGAATGGTAATGCATGTAAAGGTTTGGTTTTGTACCATCCGGATTTATGGTGCCTCGACACCTGCCCTGGGTTTGTTTCTGGTTGGATGTTTCTGTTCTTACAAGGGCATTGGAGAGTCAACTTCTATCTGCCCTCCCAGTACTGGAGACAATTCCTGATAATAAAAAAATAACAGAAAACAAGAAAAACTGCAACATCTGTGAGCCCAGTCTCCTTAGATGTGATTTACATCTTGAAGACAGAACATTGAAGTCAGTGAAACAAGCTTCAGTGAGGGTGAATGTCTTCCTGAGAAATCAAAAGGTCTTATAGTCAGAGGGCGCGTACTACCTATTCATTTTTAAGAAATGTTGCTCAAAATGGGGTTGAGAAAGAGTCAGGACACATGGAGATCGCAGAGCCAGCCTTTTGGCAATATCTTCTGTGCTTAAGAAAATGCTCATTAGAATTACAATCACATTTAGTACCTACTAATCTACAAGAGAAGCCATTTACCACAACCAAACCCCTCTTACTGGTTTACTCACCTGCTTGCCTCATAAAAGTGGGCAGATATTCCTGGATACTGACTTTGGATCCAACAGTCTCCCAGACAGCAATCCCCGGATCTACAACCACATGGGTATCTAGAAGCACTCTGGGGTTCCAATCTCCCTATTCCCAGTTTCTCAAGCCCAGTCTGTACTTCAAAGGAACCAGGACTCTTCTATACTGTTGTCTTTATTTTGAATAGATAAGTGGTGTGTTTTCAAAACAATCAAAAATTGTAGTGCCAATTCTCAAGGTGAACTTGGACTACTGAAAAGTATTTGTAAACTCCAGGACCTGCAAGCTTGAGTGACAAGCTGTTTACAGTTTTAGATGATTCTAGAGACTTAAAGGCCTCTTTATGAATTTCTTAATATTCCTAGTATTTAAAATGGAATTTTTTAATAATTAAAATAGAATTTCATAAAGGTTTAATTTAGAATGTTTTTGAAAGTCATCATTAGGAATAATTTAACTATTTTATGTCTTCATATATGTACAAGGAACCCTTTATATCTCTGGAGTCTACATCTATGAATTCAAGCTATTCATAATTTAAAATAATTGTTTATATTCAGAACATGTAGACTTGTTCTCCTGTTCCCTAAAGCATGCAGTGTATGGACTATTTAGAGGTATTGAAAGACCCCTAGAACTGGGGAGATCCTTACTCAAGTCTCGGGATGATGCAACCACCCAATAACTCATGAGAGACTGAACTTGCTGCAATCACATGAGGTTTATTTGGGATAGGCTGGTACCAGGGTTGATCTCGTGACCATGCTGGCCAGAGGAGTTCAACCCTGAACACAAGAAGTGAGGGGTATTTAAAGGGAAAAATCACAAACTGAGGGCGGGGAGAGGGTTACCAAGGAAACATAACATTAAAAACAGTGGAAAATTTCAGAGGGACCCAACCCAAGGTATTCAGTTAGGGAGGGGAACATATTCATTCTAAGAATGTAATCTTCATCTACTGGTCGACCTGGTGGAGAGCCTTGTGAACCAGTAGACCTTCATTCCTAGTTCCGCCCTCATTGTGAATCAGTCAAGAGGGGCAGGTTTCAGGAACCAGAGCCCTGAGGCTCTGAGTCAGCCAAGTTCCTGGAACTAGCTACTTCACCTTTTTGGCTTGTTGCAGAGGTTTTCCATGCCCCCTTTTAGGTAAAGGTTATACATTATATATATATTTCTATTAAATGCCCTCATTTTAAATTCTAAGATTCTCCAGCCTTTCAGTATATACATTGTATTATATATTATACAATATACTGTATATATTATACATTATAGTATATAGTATAGTATAGTATATAGTATACATTATAATGTATATGCTATACATTATATTCATTAAAATTAATAATGAAGAACCTTAAACATTCGGAACATGTAGCCATTTAAATAGGCAACACTTTTCAATGGCTACATCCTAAATTGTCCAGACAGACTGTGCTTAAACCCTGCCTAGGTTGTCCTGGGCAGTGCTGCTTAGTCTTTCCGAGCTTTAGTTTCTCATTTACAAAATGAGGTTAGACACAACTACATCTTCCCAGATGGTGACGAGGATTAGGTAATAGCTCTCATCAAATGGCTTTTGCAATGCAGGTACGAGGACCACAATTTGCAAGGTCCTATTACTTGAGCTAAGAAACCAGCTACTGCAGAACAGAGAGAGAAAGATGCTAAAATTAGCAATGGCTTGGGTGTGATTGGTGATCCTCAGAGGAAAGAAAAGGAAGATTAGTATCTCAAGACACCCAAAAGTCAGCTGCTGGGGCCAAGGTAAAGACCAGGTTCAAACACATGCTTAGCACAATGAGGCTTTGGGTTTCATCTTCAGCACACATACCACACCAACAGTAGGCTAAAATAAATAAGTTAGATGCAAAGACAAAAGTTTAATTAAAAGAAAATATAGAAGTGTTTGTTACTGTCTCTGTGTTGGAAAAATCTCTAAAATATTAACAAATTCAATAATGTTAATATTAAGAAATCTTATTTAGCTGGGCGTGGTGGCGCACGTCTTTAATCCCAGCACTTGGGAGACAGAGGCAGGCGGATTTCTGAGTTCGAGGCCAGCCTGGTCTACAGAGTGAGTTCCAGGACAGCCAGGGCTACACAGACAAAACCTGTCTCGAAAAAAAACAAAAATAAATAAATAAATAAATAAATAAATAAATAAATAAAAATCTTATTTAAAAAATAAGTTGAGGCTCCAGCTGCATATGTAGCAGAGGATGGCTTAGTCGGTCATCAATGGGAGGAGAAGCCCTTGGTTCTATGAAGGTTCTATGCCCCAGTGTAGGGGAATGCCCGGGCCAGGAAGTAGGAGAGGGTGGCTTGGTGGGCAGGGGGAGGGGGAAGGGAATAGGGGATTTTTGAAGAGGAAACCAGGAAAGGGGAGAACATTTGAAATGTAAATAAAGAAAATATCTAATGAAAAATTGAAAAAAAATAAGTTGAAAAGATAGGTACAACATATGAGAAGATACTTGTAGCATATTGAGCAAACAAGAGATTAATAAATATCTGAAAAGAGAGGATGCCTATGATTTGTCAAGAAATAAAGACAAACATCTAATAAAAAATGAGCACAAGACCTGAACAGGTATCTCCTAAGGCAATAATAGAAAAGGAAAACACCCTCAAGATAGGCTCAGTGTAAGTGAGGCAATGCAAGTTAAAATCACAAAGGAATACCATTTCACAGTTACCAAGTAAATGAGGTACCAACACAGGGGAAGGAGGGAAGAAGCAGGCAGGAGTATAGATGCCCTGCAGGTAGGTATGCAGGAGGAACCGTTTTTTGTAAATTATCAGGTTCTGCCAAGAAGTGATGAAAACACATGACCCTACTCCAGAAGGACCATTCCTAAGAATATGTTCCAAGGTATCACTTGGAGTGTATTAGGAAGCCCAATGCCCTGGCTGAATCAACATTAGTTAAATGAGGATATCTGGCTTTACGATGCAGTCATTAGTGGTTTTTAATGCACTCAGATAAGTCTAATGCACAGACAAGCTTTCGGAACTAGTGGCATTCTCTGGTCTGACCCTGCCTCTGGCCTCTCCTATGGGTACCAAAGTGAAGTAGGTCTAGGATTAAAGGAACATTTAGCACACACAAACCATGAGGAGTGAATCCTGAACATAGTGTTTGTACAGAAGTGTGTGTACAGAAGAGTTCTCATTGTCCAGATGTCACCTGTTTTGTTTCATAAAAAAAATAATAATAATAATTACTCAACAGCAGTTTGAGTCAAAGCATAGTCTGTGACCTCCCCCAGCCTCAAAAGGGCTGATCCAGATCTTGTCCTAGCCACAAGCAGCTAGCCCACCTAGGGTGGAGTCTTCCCCCTTAGGTGAGGTCAATTGTTCAGCCAAGTCTGCAACTTCCCTATAGGAGTCACGCCCTGCTGAGCTGCTTCATCCACCTTCCTGACTGAACAACAAGATGCTAATTAGGCCACAAGATCCTGGCTTACTGGGGGATGGGTTCTCTGCCTATATATTCTCAGACTCTGAAATACATATTGGACCTTGATCTGAACCTTTTGACTTGGTCTGGTTATTTCTCTCCCACACTGACTCCCCTATTTTCCCCAGCCCTCTGCCTCTCTTTCAGGAACCCAGTTTGCATAGCTGCTGGCGGCTACAATAGTCGTAACTTGTTTTGCAAATATCAACTGGGTAATACTGCTCAGGGTAGGTGGTCTGTATAGTCTTCCTGAGCTGAGGGGTAAGGGATAGAGAAGTCAGGCAGGCTTCCTGGAAAGGATGCTTCAGTTAGATGTCTAAACTGAATACTTCTAGTAGTCCCTGGCCACTCGTGTAGGCTGTATGTAGACCCACTTAGCAATTAAGAGTTTTCTTTCTCATAATCTTCAGTCGGTTAAAAAATGTTATTGATTTTGAAATCCAATAATATTATTTTCAACCTAAAATGTTTCAACAAGAGAGAAGGAAGAGATGTTCAATTTTTAAATGTAATCTTTCGTTATTAAGTAGCTTTGAATTTTTGAGTGATTTCTTTTTAACTTAAAAGTGAGTGGTTTCATTATGCAATTCTCATGCCCACCTATATGCTATTATGCTTCGTTCTCACGTTTGTGCCTCAGCCACTTCTTTCCCTTATGGACTCTCCTCAAGCTTTAAAATTTTTATAACCATGTCAAAAAGATGACTCAGTGGCAAAAAAAAAAAAAAAAGTGTACTGGCAAGCTTTATGATATGAGCTCATCCCTAAGACTACATGGTAGAAAGACAGAAATGACTCCAGCTGGTATTCTTTGATATTATGCATAGCATGGCAAACTCACACACACACACACACACACACAGAGACAGAGAGGCAGAGACAGAGAAAGAGAGATACACACATGCAAAGACACACATACTGACACAGAGGCACACCTATACATACATACACACAGACACATATACACACAGAGAGAGACACACACATACATACACATACAGATTCACACACAGACACATATACACAGGCACACATACCCAGAAAAAAACAGGCACACATGAACATATACACAGACAGACACAGAGGCACAGACACACGCTGAGAAACAACAGATAGAAAATCGTGCCTAATACTAGAAACCTGGATGAGGTCATATATCATACAGGAGATTCTACTATATTGCTTTAGTAAGCCAGTATAATTTCAATCTGTATTCTAAATACTTATCTTTATACCCACAAATAAATCCAGCTCTCTTCCCTCACCAACGAAGCTTCTCTTTGCAGCAGACAGAGACTGTTACAGAAAATACAACTGATCAAAATACAGAGAACAATTGACCATGGTGTGCCCACCCTCAACTGATAAAGCTGTAACATAACTCTTAAACCTAAGGCCCCAGGACAATCAAGGACAGCAAATGGAAAGAGTCAAAAATAAGGATGCTTTAAGGAAATGTTCAACATTCTTAGTCATCAGGGAAATGCAAATCAAAACAACCCTGAGATTCCACCTCACACCAGTCTAAATGCCTAAAATCAAAAACTCAGGTGACAGCAGATGTTGGCAAGGTTGTGGAGAAAGAGGAGAACACTCCTTCATTCCTGGTGGGATTGCAAGCTGGTACAACCACTCTGGAAATCAGTTTGGCAGTTCCTCAGGAAATTGGACATAGTACTTATGGAGGACCCAGCTATACCACTCCTTGGCATATACCCAGAAGATGCACCACATGTAATAAGGACACATGCTCTACTATGTTCATAGCAACCTTATTTATAATAGCCAGAAGCTGGGAAAAACTCAGATGTCCCTGAACAGAGGAATCGATATAGAAAATGTGGAACATTTACACAATGGAGTACTACTCAGCTATTAAAAACAATGAATTTATGAAATTCTTAGGGAAATGGATGGATCTGGGGAATATCATCCTGAGTGAAGTAACCCAATCACAAAAGAACACCATGGTATGCACTCACTGATAAGTGGATATTAGCTCAAAAGCCTGGAATACCTAAGATACAATCCACAAACCACAGGAAACTCAATAAGAAGCAAGACCAAAGTGTGGATACTTCAATCCTTCTTAGAAGGGAGAACAAAATACCTATGGAAGGAGTTTCAGAGACAAAGTGTGAAGCAGAGGCTGAAGGAAGGAAAACCCAGAGACTGCCCCACCTGGGGATCTATTGTAAGAGTTGAGCAAACAGGGACACTTCATAAAAATATGAAGGAGGCAGGAATGTCCATTAAGCCTAAAGACAGAGAGCTTAAGGAGGGTTTACTGAACAAATATCCATCCCCAAGAGATGCTCTAATTTCGGGCAGTAATGCCCAGTTCCAGGAAATGTCTCCAGGAGGGGGGGGTCTTCCCCCACCCCTCCTTGTGCCTGAGGTATCTCCTCACCTGGGGTACAAAGGTCAATGGATTCAAAAGAACAATGAGCTCCACCAATGAGACATAACCAATTTATACTGTAAACCTATTGTTAGGATCCAGAACCTGCGGCAGATATGGGCGGGTCCACAGACCTGTCGCCGGGGCAACGGCCACCATATTCCCAGAATCCATTGGGTCCAGCTCCCACCTTTACCTAGACTGCTACGTCACGACATATATATATATATATATATATATATATATATATATATATATATGTATGTATGTACTTTCCTCCATCTTTCTCTCTTTTCTTCTCTCTCTCCCCTCTCTCTTCCTGCACTGCTATCCCCCTACACCCTTCCCTTCCAATTAAATCTCTTACACGTGGAACTGCCTGGGCCTGGTGTCTGCAGACGCTTCCCGCAGCGACTCAAACCCATCATTTGGTGCTGAAACCCGGGAGCATGGCAGTTTGCATCTATCGACCGGCTCCTCACGCCGGGGCAGACAGGGTACACGGCCACGTGGAGCAGCCGCTGGGACCCCGGATGCCAGGTGGAGCGGCTCCCACCTCCGCTGCTGCTGCATTCCATCCCTCGCAGGGAGCGCTCCCAGTACCACCACAGCGGCTGCCGACACTGCTGCGTTCAGTCCAGCGCAGGGAGCACTCCCAGTACCACCGTAGAGGCTGGTGTTCCATGCAGAGAGCACCGCTCACCTGGCGACTGCTCACCACTTCTTGCTAGAGACACCAGACACCGCAGGACACAACAAACCTACAGCCAAGCACCGCTAGACTACGAACTCTTAACCACGTGAGCCGTACCCTACCCAGGCACCACTCAATTCAGTTCCATGTTTTCCATTTACCAAATTGCTCATAACCAGCCGCACAGACACTGGCATATTAATTAATAAGATCAGTCAGGGGGAAGACCTCCAGATTTCCAGATAAGGTCTGGCCAACCT
>NW_022196913.1:24075019-24075558 GCF_008632895.1 Mastomys coucha
CCACTACCCTGGACTCATGGTCTCCTAAGACTCAGAGACCACCAGGCACCTGCTACAAATGTGGCAAACAGGGTCATTGGGCAAAATCATGCCCTAACCCTCACAAGCCAAAAGGGCCATGCCCTAGGTGCCATCAAGAGGGACATTGGGCTGCTGATTGCCCTCATGTTACACAAAACAAAGGGACATCACTCCCAGATAACCCTCCAACTGATCTCCTAGGCTTGGCTATGGCTGACTGAGGAGGTCCGAGCTCCGCTGACCCGACTACTGCAATCACTAGCAGGGAGCCCAGGGTAAATATTGTAGTATGTAGGCGGTCCATCTCCTTCCTCTTGGACACTGGAGCCACTTACTCAGTCCTGACAGAGTTTTGGGGGCCCACTTCTCCTTCTGGTTCTCCTATTGTCGGGGTAAGAGGACAACCTTACTTCCCTCTTCAGACCCCACCACTTAGCTGCAGTTTTAGGGGTGTACCTTTCACCCATTCCTTCTTGGTAGTGCCAATGTGTCCTATACCCTTATTGGGAAGAGATCTT
>NW_022196913.1:24075568-24075790 GCF_008632895.1 Mastomys coucha
GAGGACAACGAGATCGTCTACCCTGTCCCCCAATCCCAGAAAATGAGACTCCACCCCAGCAGCCAAGCTCGACCCCACTAAATTAGACGTGGATTTCTCATCCTCCCCCTGTTGTTCATTTCTATCCAGGGTAGCCCTTATGTCTGGAGATTCAAGGCTCAAGAAACCCCCACAGATAACAAACAGTCTTTCCAAATAGGGTCGGGAAACTGCTCCATAGCT
>NW_022196913.1:24077771-24094614 GCF_008632895.1 Mastomys coucha
GACCTGTCGCCAGGGCAACGGCCACCATATTCCCAGAATCCATTGGGTCCAGCTCCCACCTTTACCTGGACTGCTATGTCACGACATATATATATATATATATATATAGGTACTTTCCTTCATCTTTCTCTCTTTTCTTCTCTCTCTCCCCTCTCTCTTCCTGCGCTGCTACCCCCCTACACCCTTCCAATTAAACCTCTTACACGTGGAACTGCCTGGGCCTGGTGTCTGCAGACGCTTCCCGCCGCGACTCAAACCCATCACCTATGTTCTGGAAGGTATAAAAAGTGTGGGCTTTTGTTCCTCGGGTTGCCTTTGCCTGAATGTGGGACAACCCCAGTATACTGGGTTATTAAAACCTCTTGCTGATTGCAATGACCTCTGTCTCTGTGTCTTTATGAGTGGGATGACATCCTGGATGTAAGACTTAGCTCTCCGAATCTTACACCATCCTATATACAATCACCAAATCCAGATACTATTGTTGATGCCAGCAAGTGCTGGCTGACAGGAGACTTATATAGCTGTCTCCTGAGATGCTCTGCCAGTGCCTAACTAATACAGAAGTGGAGGCTCACAGTCATCCACTGGACTGAACACAGGGTCCTCAATGAAGGAGCTAGAGAAAGGGCCCAAGGAGCTGAAGGAGTTTGCAGCCCCATAGGAGGAACAACAATATGAACTAACCAGTACTCCCAGAGCTGCCAGGGACTAAACCACCAACCATAGAGTACACATGGAGGGACTCACGGCTCCAGCTGCATATGTAGCAGAGGATGGCCTAGTCAGTCATCAATGGGAAGAGAGGCCCTTGGTCCTGTGAAAGATCTATGCCCCAGGGGGATATGCCAGGGCCAGGAAGCAGGAGAAGGTGGATTAATGAGTAGGGGGAGTGGGGAGGGAATAGGAGATTTTTTTTTGGTGGGGAAACCAGCAAAGGGGAGGACATTTGAAATGTAAGTAAAGAAAATATCTAATAAAAAATGAAAAAAAGTCAGGATGCTTTTGTAACACTATATGGCAGGGAAGCTGCACCCATAAAATCTCTACAACATAGTTGCCAAAACAATATGTTAACAATGAAGACACTTGTGAATATGGATGAGGCAAATCTCACAAGGCCCACTCCTATATGAAGAGCTATAGGCAATTAACAGTTGTTGAGAGGGGCAGAATCAGTTTTCTCATGAAATGAACCTCCTTATAATTATCCAATTCAGATATCAGCTGGACGACCCTCAGATAAAGAATAAACAGGCTTAGTAGGAGGGCTTATCATATATATCATATATCTGATAATTTTTAAAAAATTTATAAATTGTGAGGAGGCAAGGAAGGAACATGTGAGTCACTGGCAGGAAGAAAGGAAATGGAGAAATGATATGATAGCTTTTTTTTTTTTAGTTGCAAATAAAAGCTATAACAGAAAGTTAAAAGTACTGTGTGGAAGTTTTACATAAATTCATTTTCTTAATATAATGATCAAATATGAAATTTCTCTTCTATCATAAAGACTCCACATGACACCTTCCTTCTAGCCAAACGCTGTTGTTTTCTTTTGTGCCCTGATGTACCTGGCTTGTAGAATAATTTGTATGAAACATGTACAAGAATATTCATAACTAACATTGTCCATCCCCAAGAGTGAACACATTACATGCCCAGCACCCACCTGAAAAGAGTGATTAATCTGATTTAATAGAACAAAATGCAGCAGGGAAAGCCAGTGAGCTAGATGTATTCATAAACACGGATGAACCGAAAAGGCGTTTCCTATTGCGAGTCATGAAAAAAAACTCACAAAAATATCTGAACAAGAAGTTTAAAAGATAGAATAGTTGTGGTATTTTTAACAACAACAACAACAAAAAGTTGTGGGGACTGGTGAGATGGCTCAGCAGTTAAGAGCACTGACTGCTCTTCCAGAGGTCATAAGTTCAAATCCCAGCAACCACATGGTGGATCACAACCATCCATAATGAAAAACAAGGAAGGGCCAGAGCGAGCAGGGCCTGAGCAAAAGAGAGAAGGGAAGGGGGAAAAGATAAATAAATAAGGTCATTTGTCAAGAGAAGGGAAGGGGGAAAATAAATAAATAAGGTCATTTGTCAAGAGAAGGGAAGGGGGAAAATAAATAAATAAGGTCATTTGTCATTCAACCCTCCTACCCCGCAAGGGCTTTATGCTGGCTCTTTGGCTCTATGGCAAGATATCCCTACAGGTGCAATCGTGGTACTCATAATTTGGAGATAACCAAAAAGGTGTCTAATTGGATTCAACATATGCTCAACAGGTGGGAAATCATGCCTAAAACTGGAAACCTAGATAGCTACTCATGGCTAGTGAGGTGATTCAACCATCCTCTAATGCCATGGCCTTTATACTTGCTGTTTGGCTCTACCTGGTGCAAATTTAAATTTTTTGCCTCAAGTAGCCTTATTTAGTTCTTCCTACAATTTCATTTCTGCTCACATCTTATTTATGAAACTTTTCTAGATAAGTTGACATAAAATTGAATAAGACAGCATACAGTCAGTATGTATACACAAACATACACACACACACAGAAACATTCATACACATAATCTATAATCACTCACACTACATGCACGCATCATGCACACATGCCCTTAACACCCCCTGTTTTGGAGAATGTTCTGTACTAGCTATACCTTGGATTTCGAATGAGTGAGTTTATTAAGTATATACCAAGCAAAAGTAAAAGAACAAATTACAAGTAACAAAAACAACTAAAAGCAAAACAAGACAAAAAAATTTTTAAAAGGCAGCAAAATATCAAATTGGGAAGCATTTACAATATCTGCATTGATGACTAAGGCAGTCTGATGAAGTAAGCCAATAAAGGCACCATCATTAAATCATGACTTGAAAACACAAGCAGAAATTGACTGGGGAAGTTGAAGCAATCAGCCGAAGCACCCAGACTGAGTTCTTTCTCTCCATGAATGAGCTTGCAGATTCCCATTCCCACTCCATGCATTTTGATAACATCATGATAAACAACATCAATATCTGTTGGAGGTGGTTTTCCTTCCCACTTTTCTCAAGGACACGATGTTTTCACTCTTCCTACATGTTTGCTGTTGTTCCTACTCTGTGTTACAGAGCCAGAGGAGACTGCCTGACCCAGGACAGGGAGTTTTGAAGGAGACATGAAAATGTACCACTGTGCTAATCTCTTTCCCAAGGAGACAGAAATCCCTCTTCCTGGAAATAACATCTCTTCTAAAAAAACATTGAGGATAAAAAGGTCCTGATGATGCTACCCATCAAAGGCAAAAGTTTTGTATTAAAAGTTTGAAAGAAACAAAATAAAACAAAACAGAGTAGAGAGATACAGCTTAAAAATGGGAAGATTTTTATTTCCTCAACCAGCAAAATTTGTTATAAGAACAAAATAAAATGTAGTGACAAGAAAACCACCTCACACTTAATTTGCATAGCCCATAGTGAGAGTCATTAAACATACTTATGCTCCAGAATTTGTTAGACCAAGGTTAGATCTCAAATACATGTCACTTGGTTCCCAGGGTATTTGCTGAACTTTTACTGTATACCAGGAAATGTTCTAGTCCCTAGGAGCTAGCCACGAGTGAAAAAAATTACCATCTTCTCAAATAAGTGGAACAGAGATTAAGAGGTAGTCAAATATGTTAGATATTAAATTCTACGAAGAAAATTCAAGAGGCCAGGTAGTGATGGGCCACGTCTTTAGCCCAGTACTCAGAAGACATCAGCAGGTGGATATTTAAATTCAAGGCCAACCTGGACTCAGCCAGGGACAAATAGAGTATATCTGTCTTGAAAAAAACAAACAAAATCAAAAGTGAGTGAGAGAGAGAGGGGGGGGAGAAGAAGAGAAGAAAAAAAGCAGAAGCAGAGGAAGAGGAAGAGTCAATCGATTGGCAAGTACTCATGTGGACTCTGAGAAAAGACCTTCCCTTCTTCTTCCAAAGTCCACGCCATAGGTCAAGACAAAAGGAAATTTATTTGAACTCCACTGAGAAACTACATACCACAAATCTGGATGTATGGTGTGACATGGGACTGCAAAGTACTCATCAAAGTAATTTGCTACACGATAAACCATGCAGGGATGGGAGATTCTAAACCCACCCAAGCACAAATGAGATGCAGGAGGATGATGTTACTTTCTGTTTTCTTAAGTTGACTTTACTTTTACTTCACTTTGTCTTTCTTTTTCATCTTAACTCAGATACAATATCTCTAAATGGTCTTATTTTAGTTTTTATGTTATTCACTTTTATGACCATTCTGTCGTACTCGTTCTACAGTCATTTTTTTGTGTACTCTCTACCATTCTTCCTACGCACAACCCATGTGCTTTCCCTATCATTGCTAACTCGTGTTTACTCTCTCTTCCCTGTAATCTCTTTTTACTTCTTATAATTTCCACAACTCTAATAAAATCTTTTGATCTTTTACAATATCCCAACTGTGGCAGTTTGGATAGGAAAGGTCCCCGTAGGCTCATATATTTGCATGCTTGATCATTAAGAAGTGGTGCTACTTAAGAAGGATTAGGAAGTATGGTTTATTGGAGGAAGTGTGTCACTTGGCTTTGAAGGTTCAAGCAGCCCAAGCCAGGCCCAGTGGCTCACTCTCACTCCCCCATCTCTATCTCTCTCTGTCTCTCTCTGACTCTGCTTATCTCTGTCTCTCTCTCTCTGTCTCTATCTCCGCAGATCTGTACAAGAACTCTCAGCACCTTCTTCAGCACTACATCTGCCTGAGTGCAATTGTGCTGATAATAGTTAAAACCTCTGAAACTGTAAGCAAGCCCCAATTAAATTCTTTCCTTTATAAGAGATGTCATGGTCATAGTGTCTCTTTAAAGCAATAGAACATTGACTAAGACAACAACTTCTTAGTTCCATCTACTTTATCTTCCCTAAGGTTTTTTTTCCTTAATGTATATAATAATAATTACTATCTTCACTCAACCTACTTTCCTTCCATTCCTAACTTTAGTGACAAATATTTTAATATATACCATGCTACCCTGGTTCTTTTGTCTCCTATAGTTATTAAGGTCAAAAGGAAGATTTTTTTTTAAAATAAATAGCATGCTATTTGCAGGGTAAGTCTATCCTACAGTTGTGGATGCTTTTACACATGATATTACACATTTGAAGTGGTAGTAATATTCATGGTTTGTGCCTAATCATGAAGACTAAGGGTTTAGCTACTAAACTGTAATACTAGTGCATACAGGAGGAATAATAGCTCAATCCTACAACCATCTAGTTCAACTTGAATAGAACAAATACTTCACATGAAAGAATATAGCTGATAAAAATCCAATCCAACAAAAGGAATAACTTGAGATGCACAAGTTCCAATATAGAACTAAAAGAAATGTAAGAAATAATTCAGTATAAATTTCTCTGTAATAGGGCTGGTGAGATGGCTCAGCGGGTAAGAGAGCCGATTGCTCTTCCAAAGGTCATGAGTTCAAATCCCAGCAACCACATGGTGGCTCACAACCACCCGTAATGAGATCTGACGCCCTCTTCTGGCGCGTCTGAAGACAGCGACAGTGTACTTGTAATAAATAAATAATAAATAAATCTTTAAAAAGAAAATTTCTCTGTAATAGATTCCAAGGAGAGTAATAAGATCAAAACTCAGCAATGAATTCCAAAGAGTAAATACAAGAAGAATATTTAATAAAATAAAAAAGCTATAAGTAAGCTAAATAATAATACATGTTAATGATGTTGATACAGGGCATGAAGAATTCATTAAAGATAAAAATATTCAAAAATATCAAATTGAAATTTTAGAAATGAAAAGCTCATTAAGTCAAACAAGAAAAGCTCAGTCAAAGCTTTATTAATAAAATGGTTCAATAGAAGATAGAATATTAAGGATAAAAGAGCATTCAGATATTGACAGAGATAATAATGACAAATGAATGGGATGTATGATGTCTATAAGATCATTAAGGGTTGGAGTGATGGCTCAGCGGTTGAGAGCACTGCCTGCAAACACACGGCTCACAGCCATCTGTAATGGGATCTGAGGCCCTCTTCTGGTGTACACAAGGATGTAAGACCCCTACCCTCGGTCAGTGGGACTTACTTTGAGACGCCCCCAAGTGAGACACAGAGACACAGATTGATGCAAAAGCAAGAGTTCCTTGAGGCAAGTGATGAGAAGGTGGCCTCAAATGGTTATTACAAGCAGTTTTTATACTTTTTAGGGGCACGGGTTATATCAGCACGTTAACAGTTCAAACTTATTGGCTAGGCATATTGACCTTTAAATCTATTGGCTAGCAAGCATGACATGCGTTTGAACTCTACCTGGGACTTTCCAGAGGTGACTATCAGTATGTTCTGAGAGTTTTTTACTCAAGAGTGGTCCTGTGGGTGGAGAATGGAACTTGGCCTATCTTTGACCCCAGGTGGGAGGGGGAAGCTGTAAGGAGGGCGTAGAGCTGGAAAAACCCCATAAGGTCCCTCAAAGACAGAGTGCTCATATACATTTAATTAATTAATTAAAAAGACATCATTAAAAGACCAAATATCACAGAGAATGTGGCTTAGTTTGTTGAGTACACTTGCTTAGCATTAGATGATACACTTGGATGGGTCCCCAAACAACATAAAATCATATGTGGTGCCACATATCTGTAATTCTTACACATAAGTGGTAGAGGCTTTAGGGCCAGAAATTCAAAGTTATGCCCTGCTACTTGGTAAACTGAAGGCCACCATAGACTACATGAAACACTGTCTCCAAAAATCAAATATATTAATTCTGAGGATGTAAGAGAAGAACTTCAAGATAGAGCTAGCTATACATAGTATAATTAATACAGTCACACAGAAAATTTCCCAGATGGAGGAATGTAAGTGTCCATTCATATTTTGCAAAATTTCTAACAGCAAACAGACAAATCTCCCCACACCATATTACAGTTGAAACACTAAGTATAAAGAACAAAGAAAAATACTAAAAGCAAGAAGTTGCACATAAAGGGAACACTTTAGAATTGCAGAATATTTCTTATCAGAAACCCAAAAGACAGGATAGCATGGAACAATAGTTTTCCATGGCAATAATTTTCAACCCAAAGTACTGCATCCATCATAATTGAAGGACAAAAAAATCCTCATTAACAAGAAAAGTAACTCATAGCCACTAAGTCAGCACCATAGAAGATTTTGGAAGTGATACTATATGCTAGAAAGAAAAAATTATTCATTAGGCTACAGTAAAGAAAAAACAAACAACAACAAAAACATGGTAAAACAGCAGATAAGCAAATTAGGAGTAAAAAAAAAATAAAACCCACAAGATTTCTTTAAAAATCAACAAAAGGGCAGGAACTTGCCAAAGACCAAATTCAACTCGGAGAGGAGTTCCGGAGAGGTGTTTGACAATGGGGTTGAGGATGGAAGAGAAAAAAAATGATTCAAAGAAGATACAAGCTGACAGCTTGAGGCAGCTTTCTCTGAAGATCTCCAGTTCATCCGTACAGCTCAGCTTTTACAGACCAAGCCCAGTCTTTTATTTACATATCAGTTCAGTCATTTGCTCCAGGTTCCCTTTCTTTTTTTTAAAAAAAAAATATTTATTTATTATTTTAAATAAGTACACTGTAGTTGTCTTCAGATGCACTAGAAGAGGGCATCAGATCTCATTACAGATAGTTGTGAACCACCATGTGGTTTCTGGGATTTGAATTCAGGACCTTTGGAGGAACAGTCGGTGCTCTTACCCGCTGATTCATCTCACCAGCCCCAGGTTCCCTTTTGATTACCCACAAATCAGCATTCCATGATCCCAACCCCTTTATTCTTAGATGCCAATAAATACATTAATGATGCAACTTAGAGCCTTGGAAAAATAAAACAAACCAAACAAAATCAGTAGACAGAAATAAATCATAAAGATCAGGATAGAAATTAAATTGAAAAAAAAATACACTGAATCAATAAAACAAAGAGTTGCTTCTTAGAAAGAATAACCAAGATTAACAAAATTTTAACCCAACTATTCAAAATAAATACAGAGAATTATTAAAATTGGGGATGAAAACTGAGATGTAACACATTTCAATGAAATTAAAATGCCATTAAAGCATACTTTAAAAACCTGTATTCCAACCAGTTGAAAACTATAAAATAATGGATATTCTAGTAACATATAAGCCACAAACACTAATAATGTATCCACAACTTTTATAAAATTATAACAAGCAATAACATTGAGGCAGTAATCTGTAAAAATAATTTTAAAATCTCTAGGCTCAAATGGATTCATTGGTAAATTCTATCAGACCATTGAAGAAGAAATAACACCAATGTTCCTCAATCTCATAAAGTAAAATAAAAGAAATATTACCAAACTCTTGATATAAAACGAGTATTATCCTGATACCAAGAACAGAGTTACAACAAGAAAAAAATAATAACAACAATAACAAATCTTGCCAGTGAATATAGATACAAAAATTCTCAGGAAAATAATTATCATGTGGGTGTGGGAATACATGAAAAAAGTCACTCACCAGGATCAACTTGTCTTCATTCTAAGGATTCAAGGATGGCTCAACATACTCGAGCCAATAAATGCAGCATGTCACATAAATGGATTCAGGGACAGAGACCACACAAGCAGTTCAATAGACATAGAAAAATGTGTTTGTTTGTTTGGTTTTTACAATTGTAATATCTTTTGTGATTAAAAAAATCTGAATAAACTAGGAGTAGAAAATATATATCCTAATATAATAAAATCTATACACAAGAAACCTAGATTCCATAGTATCCTAAAAGGGGGAACAAAGCTTTTCCAGTAAAATCAAGAACAAGACTACAATTTCTGTCTTATAAGATATGTGCCTGATGTCTTAGCTAGAACAATTAGACAGCAAAGGAAATAAAATGGGAAGATATTAAAAAGTAAAATATAGAAGTGTCTTATCGTTGATCCTAGGTGTAAACAGTCCTGAAGACTTCCCTGAAAAACTCCGAAAACTCATAAACACAGCAAACTAAGAGAACACAAAAATTAGCATAGAAAAATCAGTAATCTTATATACCAGTAATGAGCACACAAAGAAAGACATTAGGAAGATAACAACATTAACTGTAGCTTCAGGAAATACTTGGAGTAAACTTAACCAAGAAAGTAAAAGATTTCTACAGTGAATATTTTAAAACACTGAAGAAAAATCAAAGCAGAAGTTAGATGGAAAGAGACTCCATGTTCACTGATCAACAAAATTAATAATGGAAAAATCACTATGCTGTCAAAGCAATGCCATATTCAACATAATCCCCATCAAAATTCCAAAGACATCCCTTGCACAAATAGAATAAACAATCCTAAAGTTCATAAGATAGCAGCATTGTGCACAATGCCTCTATGCCAATAATTGGCATTCCCACTCTGAAGTGAGCTAAAGTCATTGTCTATCACCCTGAGTCTTAAGTGACATGGGAGAGCAGCTCAGAAAGGCAGCTAGCTTTTCAGCAGAGAGAAAAGAACACAGGGGCTACAGAGATGGCTCAGTAGGTCAAATGCCCACTACAGAGAATGAGGACTGAATCTGAGTCCCCAATACTCACATGAAAGCCAAACATGGTGGCACACTCCTGTGATTGTAGTGCTGGGGGTTGCAGAGACCAATGCTTCATAAACTCACGACTAGCCAGTTGGGGAGGTCAGTGCGAGTTCCTGTCTCAGAGAACTAGGTAAAGAGCAATAGAATCCTTATGCACTTGTACACACATGGACACACATACACACATGAACACACATACACACATTTTAAGGAGCATGGAGCAAAATAAGCTAGGACATCTGTAACTCTATTACCACGTCCAATCATGGTGACAGTGTTACAAAATCATACAAGTGGTTTATAAAAATGTGCCTCAAATTGTACTTTTGTGACTTGTTTATGTACAAATGACTTTTTGCTATGTTTTCTAATCCCTCCTGTAATGCAATTTCTCCTGAGTTCTTACTAAACATGGATTAGAGGATCAGGTGCAATTGGTCTTCAGATGCCCTTAGGGTCCCTGACCTGGTTGAGATTATGTCACATAGATCAGGAAGATAGCTCCAGCAGCTACACTCCAGGGATTAAGTTCTGACTGTGCTGGCCTCAGTAAGTGAAACTGAATAAATCACTTTAACTGTCTGCCTCCATTTTCTCATACCTACTATGGAACTATTTATAATTTCACATACAGTTTAGGATACACTTAAGAGTTATATGAATATATAATGTTTCATATTATACTGTATAGTCTCAAGAAACATGGCTAGCACATATTGTGTCCCATGAACTGTATCTTATTATAAACATTTCATCATGCTAGGACTGCTTTGATAATTATCTAAACCCAGTTAGAAACCTCAAACCACTTTATTTCCTTATTAACCAGTTTGCAAGAGTAAATTTGCGATTGCTGAGTCTTAGCTTCCTTCGGTGGGCCTTAAGAAAATGCAAGTTTCCTTCTCTCATTTGCCAGAGAGTAGCCGATGTAGATAAGCAAGTGTATTATTTTTCACACAATTCACATGTAAATGTAAGCCATAATTTACTTGTGCTCAACCTTCAGTACCTGGTACCCAGGTGAATTGTCCACTCTAGTGATGCCCTCTCCATTTCCTGGAAGTGCTGCGCCTACTGGGTCAAAGTTCATGTACCTGTTTGTATATCTTCCAACTAGACTGTGTCTTCTTTGAGGTAAGGACTGTATTCCATTTATATTCAGACTGCAGCGCCCTCAGCATTACCTGGCACTGAATCGAGAGCTGCATAAAGGATGATGAATGGGTAGGTGAGTGGGAGGAAGGATGGGTAGGAGCCTAGGGAGTTCTGAAGCTGTCTTGCTGTGGACAGATGAAACACCAGGAGACAGCATTTTCCTGTATGAATCCCGTGGCTTCACAGTGGTGTTAGAAGGTTTGAACAGCACATTGCTGGGGAAATGGTGCACAACACCATTAGCTTATGAATAATGAACCTTTTTCTCCTTGCTGCACATATACAAGGATTATAGAAATGAGTACCTGGGATTTAGTTAGTGTCTCCTTCCTTACTGAAGAAGAGATATACATTAGGATTATTCAGACACTATAAAAACTCTTCGGAAGGAATTCCTGCTCTTGTCTGAGCTGGCTCAGGCCTCCCTTCTGTGTCCTTTCTTTGGTACTCTTCCCACTATCCTGAGAGCTGAGCCATTTGAGGATGCATAGTGGAGACCCTGTCACTGTCTTCATCCCGTCTCTGTGAACCCACACAGCACTGCAGCTTTTTGTCCATTTGTTTCCCATTCCACAGGTAAAGAAAATGAAGATTACAAAGATTATGGAACTTGCCAACATCAGAGCTAGGAAGAAGAGTTAGAAATTTACCCTGGATTGTCTAAGCCTCAGAGTACACGTTCTTGATCACTATGTTGGTGGGTATATCAATGGACTCTGAAAGATCACACAAGCTGCATTGACATGACCTGTTTAAAAAAACGAATGAACAAAAATGACATGTTATAAGCTAGTTATTTACATTTTTAGATTATCATGGGAGTGTGGTATGTATTAACATGCATAGACAGTCAAATTGTATAGATACATTTATAATTCATATTTTCCAAGGCTAAAATAAAGCCTGGAGTTCAAAATAGGATCATGTTAACAGTAATGATTATTCTTTAATTAGCTTTCTACCACTTTCTTTACAGAAATGACACCAGCTGCCAAGCTTCTTCTTGGTCTGTTTATTTCAAGAATCCTTTGAAATGTCACACATGCTGTAATATTTGAAATTCTATTCACCTGGGTTCTGAGAATTTCAGATGAGGCTCAGTAAAGCACCTCAGATGTATTTACATATGACAATGATGTTATTCTCTTAATCCATCAAAGCTATCATTTACAGTCAAATACAAAACAAGAGAAAGCCTATTGTCCCTTTATATATCTGGAGTACCTGTTCTAGTTTCATTCTCTGATGATAAAACACTCTAGCCAAAAGTAACTTAGAGGAGGGGTGGAGTTATTTCAGTTTACAAATTATAGTCTGTTACTGAGTGAAGTGATGTCAGGAGCTTGAACAGAAGCCTAGAAAGGAATGTTTGTCATGCCATGCTCATGGACCAGTGCTGAACAAGCTTTCTTATACAGCCCAGAGTCACCTTCTTAGTGAATAGAACTGGTGACAGTGAGCTGGGTCCTCCTAAGTCAATTAATAATTAAGACAATCCCCCACAGACATGCCAGTAAGCCAATTTGATCTTTGAATATCTCTCAGAAGACTAGGCTGCCTTACATTGAGCTAATTAGGGCAGAATCCTAGACTCTAAAGTGCTTTTAGGTTCCCTATTGTCACCAAAAATTTAGCAAAAGCAGCACCTTCTGTTTATATCTAGAAACTCAATCATTAGTTCATTGGCCTGTCCTTAGTGTGGGGTCTGCCTCCTCCTTCCACACCCTCACATTTCCCAGCACACACTGTCTCTCCTGTGAAGGAGCCTTAGAGGACATAGGTAGACAAGGAAATGCCAGATTCTGAGACAGTGGCTTCTTGACTTAGAAAACATCAAAGAGAAAGACACAGGAGCATGTATCTAAAGAGGATCCGTAGGGAAAAGAAGAGCACTCACGGGCCCTATAACATACCCAAGCCAGAGTACATTTGGTGGATTCCCAGGGTTGGGGCTATTCCCATTCCAAAGGGATAAAGCTGTTATTTTTTTCCTTTTTCCACAGCTTTGTCTTCTGTATTTCCAGGGCACTTAACTATTTGTCCATCCCAGGGTAGACAGACTCAAGGCTTACATCTGATCTTGAATCTCTCCTTGAATAGGGTGTGCTCTGACAATTTTTTAAGGTAACAAGACCACGGTGCATATTCATACTTCTTTTGCAAACAAGGGCTTTCTGTATTTTACATAAGAAACTTGGCTGGTAACCTTGGAAACAGGCAGTGCTAGCATTACTAGCTGTCCTCATTAGATAAGGGAACACAGACAGACATCAGGGAGTACAGACAAAACATGACCCAACCCCACCCCCAAAAAGGCTGGCTCTGACCTCCTTCAGCATGGGCAGAGAGACCTGGGTAGCCATTCAAATCACAGCTTTCAACTTTAATTATGCAGGAGTCCCTTAACCAGCAACTTGATTAGGACAAAATGTACCTTTTCTAAGTTTAGGACAGAGAAATGTCTCCCAACACGATTCCTGGGGACTTCAGAGCAATCGGCAACACCTACTTGATGATTGTGGGAGGAGACTGTGAAGAAGAGCTTCAGACAATGCCTAAATTAAGGGGCCATTTCCATCTACCTGAGACAGTTTATGGCTCTGCTGGAGGGACACAATTTATAAGACCTAGGAATGTTCCCAGAATCTATGGCTTTGTTGATGACTTCCACTTAGTGTTTTTCCACCAAAGCAATAAAATCAGAAACAGACCTTTTAAACAATGGTTAAGGATATTTAGAATCTTTTAAATATTTCTTAAAATTTTCACCATATAAAAAAATGCAAAGTCTATCTACCCCATAAGACAAAAAAAGGAGAGAAATGAGAAAGACTAAGCCATTAAAAGCAGTACACAGACTTCATAGACAGAGCTACTGATCTGGAAAGAGAAAGAAAGGCAGGTGAAGAGAGCGCTGCTCTGAACTGTGAGAGAGATAACCTCCACCCATGGTGGTCTCCATCTCTGGAGAATGACCGTTGTACTCAGGGACATATGCCATCCTAAGCAGCAATCCCTTTGGACCCTGCCAAGGACTAATAGAACTCTTATCTAAGAAGTGCCTTTGGAAAAAGTAGAAAACAATCTAATCTGTGTTTAGGACATCAACACAATTCACAGGAATGCAAACAATCCAAATGCAAATCCTTTGTTCTGGAGGCCCAGGCCTCCAGGTCCCTTTCTCCAGGCAGGCCATGCTAGGGAGCAAACTGGACCCAACTCAACTCATATGTTGAATCCTTAGTCCCCAATATGACTATACCTGGAGATAAATCCTTTAAAATAGTGACTCAGGCTAGATGACAGCATAAGGTTGAGGTCCTAATGCTACAGGAGTGGAATCCACAGGGAAAGAATCTCTCTCTGTCTGTCTGTCTGTCTCTTTCTCTGTCTCTCTATCTCTCTGTCTCTCTGTCTCTCTCTCTGTTTCCCCTCTCTCCTCTCCCCTCTCCTTCCTCCTCCCTCCTTCTTCTCCTCTTCATCCTCCTCCTCCTCCTCCTCCTTCTTCCCTCCCTCTCTCCCCTATCCCTCTTGCACAGGTGAAAGGCCGATGACAGGAAGAGAATGTAGCCATCTACAAATCTCCGGAAAAACAAATTTCCTGACACCTTGATCTTGAATTTGCAGAGACACTCATGAATAACCTAAGCCTCCTTGTCTGTGTTGTTCTGATAGCACAGCCCATACTGATGATGTGAAAAAAGATCCCGAGAAGCACACTATTAAGAGACACCTAACAAGACATTGCAGTATACACCTGCACTCCCAACACTAGGAAGAGAGACACAGGATCACCACAAGTTTTGAACTGGCAAGTATCACTATGTAGCCCTAGCTAGTTTTAGGCTAGTTGGGACTACACAGTGATACTTCTCAACTCAAACAAACAAAAACAAAAACAAAAACAGCAACAACAAAATTCTACAAAAACAACAAAGCAAACAACCAAAAAATAAATGAGAAGGGGGCAGTGATGGGTTTTGAGTCTCGGCAGGAAGCGTCTGCAGATACCAGGCCTAGGCAGTTTCATGTGTAAGAGGTTTAATTGGAAGGGAAGGGGGTAGGGGGGTAGCAGCGCAGGAAGAGAGAAGGGGGAGAGAGAAGAAGAAAGAGAGAGAGAGAGAAAGATGGAGGGAACTACCCACATATTTATATGTGGGGTGACGTAGTAATCCAGGTAAAGGTGGGAGCTGAGCCCAATGGATTCTGGGAATATGGTCGCCATTGCCCTGGTGACAGGTCTGTGGACCCGCCCACATATCTGTTGTAGGCAGGTTCTGGATGCTAACAGGCAGTGAGATCCAACAACAATCTGCTCCATCAGTTTCTTCATAAACTTCATTCCTAGGTCTTCCATTGTCCATTGTGTTGTGATCATAAAAAGAGAAAGAGCTATAGAAATATGTTCTGGCGTGGTGTGTAGGGAGGGTGTGCCTCGGTGGGCCCATGCAGAGGCATCCCTTCCTCCTGAGGGACCAGACACATACCATAGAATAGAGTTTGTTTAGGGCATGGGGAGGGCAGTTAAGAGGGTAGCAGAGGCAGAGAAAGGCAGAGAGAAGGAGAAAGTAGAGAAGTAGGGGCTGGCCACGACCAATTGGGGAGAGGGGGGAAGAGAATGGGGAGAGAAGGGGAGGAAGGGGGTAAGAGGCAAGGGAGAGAAGCAGGAGTAAGAGAGAGAGGAGAGGCCAAGCAGCCCCTTTTATAGGGCCAGTCCTACCTGGCCGTTGCCAGGTAACCATGGGGAGGAACATACCTGGTTGCTGCCAGGTATCTGTGGGGGTGGAGGTTATACAGAATGCTAACACATTAGTATGTCTTTGATGGTTTGTGATTTGCTTCTACATTCCAAAGGCAAGATCTGTTCTGCTGCTTGCAAGCATCCTGTAGTACAGTGAGAGAGAAGATACTTCACTTCAGTCACAGAAATCCCAAGAAACTCTTAAACTCCTCCAGGGCTTTGGTTTCTTCGGTGTCCCAGCTCCTATGCTGCAGCTACCAAACACAAACTTTGACATGGTGGCAGCACTCAGTTGTCTCATGTGTACTTTCTGTGGGATTTTTGTTTGTTTGTTTGTTTGATTTAGTTTTGTTGTTTTATTTTAGGAGTTCAAAGGTAGGTAAGTGGACTTGGGAGGAAAGAGAAGTGAGTGTGATTGGGCTGCAGATCTTCTCTTCACACTCTGTTCCCCCAGATCCAATCCCCTAGTCACATCCTCAGCTCTGCAGCAGAACAGCCATGGCAGCCTTCTCTGTTTCCCTGCTCCCATCTCCTGTGGAACCAACAGATCTTCCTTATCTAATCTTCCTCCCACACTCTTGTTTTGTCTCAGCCCCCAACTTCAGCAGGCACTCTCTGCTAACCTAGAGACTACTTTTTCCTGGGAAATGGTAGGCTGTCTGTTGATATTCCCTTCTTTCATTTCTCTAGATCCAAGTCCCCAATTTCATCCCTAGCACTATAGCAGACCTTCTGAAATAATCTCTCTCCACTGTCTTTTCCTATTCCAAAGAGACAAAATAAATAGATACTGGTTGAACACTCTACTGTGCTCCCTCTGGGAACCTTTTCAGACCCCTACCCTATCCCCATTCCTAAGTATCTGCTCCTAATACCCAGAAACACATTTTACCTGCAACTCCCAGGGGCCACAACTATCAGATTGAACGAAAATTTCCTACCAGGCAACATGTAGCCATCCATCACACTCTCCAAAAATCCAAAAAGAAAATAGGAACCAAGGAACAAAACACCAGCCCAACAAAGTCAAACCCAGAAATCACCACATAGAACTATAATCACCCTAAACTCAGATGCAGGCATAAAGCATAATCACATCTAGGGCAATATGTCCCCACCAGAGCCCAGCTATCTGATCACAGCAGGCCCTGAACATTCCTACAGAGCTGAAGCACAACAAAAAGATGTTAAAGTTAGCTACATGAAAATAACAGAGATCCTTAAAGAGGAAATAAGTAAAGTGTCGCGACCACCCTTGACCAGCAAGAATGACACAACACACTCTCGGGCTCTTCTCCTGCAGTTTATTCAGGAACCTTTGAACA
>NW_022196913.1:24104406-24107927 GCF_008632895.1 Mastomys coucha
GTGGCCAGCGCCATCTTTGAGGTGTGGTGCTTCGCAGCTCTCCACAGTAAAGCCCTTAAAGAAATGCAGAAAACCACAAGCAATTGGAGGAAATGAATAACTCCCTTAAAGAAGTCCAAGGAAATAGTGGAAGGAAATGAATAAAACTACTGAAGACCTGAAAATGAAAATAGAATCAATAAAGAAAACACAAAAGAAAGAAAGGAAGGAAGAAAGAAGGAAAGAAAGGAAAGAAAATACAAACTATAGGAATTCTGGAAATGAAAAATTTAGGAATTTGAGAAGTAACTACAGAGGCAAGCTTCACCAATGGAAAAAACAGATGGAATAGAGAATCTCAAGCACTGAAGATGCTATGGAAGTAATAGATATACCTATCAAAGGAAAAATTCAATCTAAAAAAGTCCTGACCCCCCCCCCCAAAATCCAGGAACTCTGAGACACTATGAAAAGACCAAACTTAATTATAATAAGAATAGAAGAAGGAGAAGATTGTCAGCTCAAATGCCCAGAAAATATTTTCGACAAAATCATAGAAGAAAAGTTTTCTAACCTAAAAAAGGAGATGCTTGTAAATATACAAGAAGCATAGAGAACACCAAGTAGGTTGGATCAGAAAAGGAAGTCCCTCACTACCTAATATTCAAGACACTAAATATTCAGAACAAAGAAAGGATATTAAAAGCTAAATATAAAGGCAGACCTATTAAAATTATACTTGATTTCTCAACAGAGACCTAAAAGCCAGAAGGGCCTGGACTTTAAGAAACCACAGATGCCAGCCTAAACTACTATACCCACCAAAGATGGAGAAAACAAAATATTCCATGGCAAAACCAAATTTAAATACTATCTACTAATATAGTTCTATAGATGGGGCTAGACGGGAAGCTCCATCCTAATGAGGTTAACTACATCCATGAAACACAGGTAATAAAGAATCTCAGAGCAGGAAAATCAGAAGAAGAGAGGCACACACACACACACACACACACACACACACACACACGCCACTGCCACCATCATTACCAACAACAAAAAAGCAACAAGAATTCATCAATCTCTGGTCATCAGTATCTCCCAACATCAATGGTCTCAATCCCCACTAAGAAGACATAGACTAATAGAATGGATGTGAAAAGAGGTTCCAGCCATCTGGTGTATACAAAAAACAAAAACAAACAAAAAACATACCTCAGCATCAAGAATAGACATTACTTCAGGGTAAAGGGTTGGAAAATATATTCTAAGTAAAAGGACCTAAGAATCAAGCTGGTATAGTCATTTTAATATCTAAGAAAATATATTCAAACAAAAACTAATCAAAAGTGATAGGGAATGAAGTTACATATTCATCAAAGGAAAAATTCACCAAGATAGCATTTCAATTCTTAACATCTATGCCTCAAACACAAGGGTACCCACGTTTGTAAAGAAATACTACTATAGCTTAAATCCCATATTAACCCTCACACACTGATAGGAGACTTCAGTACTACATTCTCACCAATTAACAAGTTATACAGGGAAATATTGATGCCAACAGACATTATAAATCAAGTGCACTGAGCAAAAAAATTTCACCTAAATATAAAAGAATATATCTTCTTCTCAACTTTATAGAACTTTCCCCTAAAAGTGACCACTTACTCAGACATGAACCAAACCTCAACAGATACAAGAAAATTGAAATAACTCCCAGCAACCTGTCAGACAACCACAGATTTAAAGCTGGATATCAACAACAGAAACAACAGAAACCTTATAAACTCATGGAAACTGAACAAATCTTTACTGAACAAAAAGTGGTCCATGTGGCTATCCATGGTCTGTCCTACAGCATAAAGACATGTTGATGTTGCTGGTGTGTGCTACTTTTAAGGGCTATGAGGAAAAGTCATAGCACTAAGTGCCTTCATAAAGAAGTTGGAGAGTTCCCATATAAGCAACTTAACAGTACACCTGAAAGCTTTAGAACAGAAAGAAGCAAACATACCCAAGAGGAGCAGAAGGCAAAGAGTAGGCAAACTCAGAGCTGAAATCAAGCAGGTAGAAACAAAGAGAATCATACAAAGAATAAACAAGACCAAGAGCTGCTTCTTTGATAAAATCAACAAGTTTGATAAGCCTTTAGCCAACTAAAGGGCACAGAGAGCACATCCAAATTAACAAAAATCGGCAACAAAAAGAGAGAAATGACAACATAAATTGAGGAAATTCAAAAAATTATCAGAACCTACTACAAAAGCCTCTATGAAACTGGAAAATCTATATGAAATGAATGATTTTCTAGACAGACACCACATGCCACAGTTAAATCAAAATCAGGAACACTATCTAAACCGTCCCATAACCCCTAAAGAAATAGAAATAGTTACCAAAAACCTCCCAATCAAAAAAAAAAAAAAAAAAAAAAAAAAAAAAAAAAGCCCAGGGACTGATTGTTTTAGTACAGAATTCTACTAGATTGTCAAAGAATAGCTAATAGTAACATTCCTCAAACTATTCCACAAAAGAGAAACAGAAGGAACACTGCCTAATTCATTCTATGAAACCACAATTACTATTATTCCACACAAAAAAACAAAGGAAGAGAACTTCAGATCAATCTTGTTTATGAATATCAATGCAAAAATGCTCAATAAAATTCTCACAAACTGAATCTAAGAACACATCAAAAACATCATTCACCATGATCAAGTAAGCTTCATCCCAAGGATGCAGGGATGGTTCAATATAGAAAAATCCATAAACCTAATATACTATATAAACAAACTCAAGGAAAAAGTTACATGATCATTTCATTAGATACTAAAAAGCCTTTGACAAAATACAATAGCCCTTCATGTTAAAAGTCTTGGAAAGATCAAGAATTCATGGCATGTACACAAACATAATAAAAGCAATGTATAATAAATCAACAAGCAACATAAAATTAGATGAATAGAAACTAGAAACAATCCCACTAAAATCTGGAACAAGACAAAGTTGCCCACTCTCTCCCTATCTATTCAATAGTATTTGAAGTTCTGGCTAGAGCAATTAGACAATGAAAGGAGATCAAGGGGATACAAATTAGAAAGGAAGAAGTCAAAGTATCACAATTTGCAGATGATATAATTGTATACATATGGGACCTCCAAAATTCCATCTGAGAACTCCTACAGCTGATAAACTATTTCAGTAAAGTGGCTGGATATAAAATTAACTCAAATCAGTGGCCTTTCTCTGTACAAAGGACAAATGAGATGAGAAAGAAATTAGGGAAACAACACCTTTCACAAGAGTCACAAATATTATAAAATATACATGGTGTTACTCTAACCAAGCAGTGAAAGATCTGTATGACAAGAATGTCAAGTCTCTGAAGAAAGAAATGGAAGAAAACATCAGAAGATGGAAAGATCTCCCATACTCATGTATCAGCAGGATTAACATAGTAAAAATGTCCATCCTACCAAAAGTAATCTACAGATTCAATGCAATCCCCATCAGAATTCTTCACAGGCATGGAAAGAGCA
>NW_022196913.1:24107937-24138409 GCF_008632895.1 Mastomys coucha
AAAAACAGGATATCAAAAACAATTCTTAACAATAAAAGAACTTCATGGGGGAATCACCATCCCTGACCTCAAGCTGTACTACAAAGCAATAGTGATAAAAACTTCATGGTATTGGTACAGAAACATATAGGTCAATCAACAGAATAGAATCAAAGACCCAGAAATGAACCCACACACTGTTGGACACTTGCTCTTTGACAAAGAAGCCAAAAACATACACTGGGGGAAAAACATCTTCAATAAATAGTGCTGGTCTAACTGGCAGTCTATATATAGGAGAATGATCCATATTTATCACCCTGTACAAAGCTCAAGTCCAAGTAGATCAAGGACCTCAACATAAAACCAGACACACTGAATCTAATAGAAGAGAAAGTGGGAAAGAGCCTCCAACTCATCAGGACAGGGACATTTCTTGAACAGAACACCAATGACTCAGGCTCTAAGATCAACAATTGATAAATGGGACTTCATGAAACTGAAAAGCTTCTGTAAGGCAAAAGACACTGTCAATAGGACAATTCAACAACCTACAGATTGGGAAAAGTCTTACTAACCCTACATCTGACAGAGGGTTACTATCCAAAATATATTAAGAACTCAAGAAGTTGATCTCCAAAAAAAAATAACCCAATTAAAAATGGGGTACAGAGTTACACAGAGAGTTCACAACAGAAGAATCTTGAATGGCCAAGAAGCACTTAAAGAAATGTTCAAAGTCATCAGGGAAATGCAAATCAAAGTGACCCTGAGATTTTACCTCACACCAATCAGAATGGTTAAGATCAAAAACTCAGGTGACAGCAGATGCTGGAGAGAATGTGGAGAAAGAAGAACACCCCTGCCTGATGATGGGATTTCAAGCTGGTACAACCACTCTGCAAATCAACATAGAGTTTCCTCAGAATATTGGACATAGTTCTACCTAAAGACCCAGCCATACCATTCTTGGGCATGTTCCGAAAAGATGCCCCACCATACCACAAGAGCACGGGCTCAACCAAGTTCATAGCAGCCTTATTTGTAATATTCCAAGCTGGAAACAACCCACATGTGCCTCAATTGAAGAATGGATACAGAAAATGTGGTTCATTTACACATTGGAATACTATTCAGCTATTAAATATGAGGACTTCGTGAATTGTTGCAGGCAAATGGATGGAACCGGAAAATATCATCCTGAGTGAAGTAACTAGACCCAAAAGGGCAGGCATGGTATGTACTCACTGACTAGTGGGTATTAGCCAAAAAGTACAGAATACTTAGGATACAACCCACAGACTGTAAGAAGTGTAACAAGTAGAGAGGATTAAGTGATGAAGTTTCAATTCCACATGGAAGGGGGAAGGATATAATCACAGGAGGCAGGGAGGGGGGACTTGGGTGAAAGAGAGAGGGAGAAGGGAAAGGTGAACAGGATAAGGTTTGTGGGGGCAAGAGAGAAGCCCACAGAACAAAGTGAATGAATTGAGATAAGCAGCATGGGGGAAGTGGGAGAGGGGCTCTAAAAAGTACCAGATAACCAGGAGGTGAGAGACTCTAAGGACCCACTGGAGTTAATCTTAGCCAAAATGCCCAACATTGGGGAGAAAGAACTCAAAAAGCCCACCTCCAGTAAATAGACAGGGACTCAAAAGAAAGGACAGGGTTACAAACCCACAGACAAAATTTTTTGACCCAGAACTACTCCTGTCTACTCCTGTCTAAAAGAACTGCAGGGACAAAAATGGAGAGGAGACTGAAGGAAAGATGGTCAATGGCTGGCTCAACTTGGGATCCATCTCATGGCAGGGCACCATGGCCTGACACTATTACTGATGCTATGATGTGCTTACAGATAGGAACCTAGCCTAGCTGTTCCCTGAGAGGTCCTACCAGCAGCTGACTGAGACAGAAGCAGATATTTACACCCAAGCATTGAACTGAAGTCGGGAACACCTATGGTTAAATATGGGGAAGGGTTGAAGAAGCTGAAGGGGAGAACAACCCCTTAGGAAGACCAGCAGTCTCAACTTACCCAGACCCCAGGGAGCTCCCAGAGACTGAGCCACTAACCAGGAGCATACACAGGCCAGTTCAAGGCCCCTGGCACAAATATAACATAGGTCTGCCTGGTTAGGCCTTAGTGGAAGATGTGCTTAATAGTTGAAAGACTTGGGGTCCAGTTCAAGGTCCCTGGCACAAATATAGAATAGGTCTGCCTGGTTAGGCCTTAGTGGGAGATGTGCTTAATAGTTGAAAGACTTGGGGTCCCAGAAAAGGAGGAGGTCTGGTGGGGGAGCACCCTCTAGGAGGCAAGGGATTAGGAGGAATGGGATGAGGAACTGTGGGAGGAGAGGACTGAGATGAAGACAACAACAGGAATGTAAATAAATAATATAATAAAACTTGACAAAATTTAGCTCATAAAAATCAGTAGTCTTCCTGTATACAAATGACAAATAGGCTGAGAAAGAAATCATCTTTCACAATAACTTCAAATAATATAAAATATCTTTGGGAAACTCTAACCAAGCAAGTGAAAGGCTTGTTGGTAAGAAGAACTTGAAGTTTTTGAAGAAAGAAATTAGAGAAGATACCATAAATGGAAAAATCTTCCATGCTCATGGATCAGTAGAATTAATGTTGTAAAAATGGCCATATAACAAAAGCAATCTATAAACTTAATATAATCCTCATCAAAATTCCAAGACAATTCTTCACAGACCTCAAAGGACAATTCTCAACTTCATATGGAAAAAGCAAACAGACAAAAGAATTCAGGATAGCTAAAACAATCCTGAACAATTAATAATAAAAAAAAGAGCTACTGGAAGTCTCACTATTTCCCAATTTCAAGTTGTACTATAAAACTATAGTAATAATAGTAATACAAAGCATGGTAGTAACATAAAACATGTTGGTCAATGGAATCAAATTGAAGACCCAGAAATAAATCCACACAAAACCTGATTTTATGGAAACCTTTTACAGAAACCTGATTTTTAATAAAGAAAACAGAAACACACACACAAACACACACAGAAACAGTATCTTCAATAAATGGTGCTAGTCAAAATGGATGGCTGTGTGTAGAAGAATGCAAATCAATCCATAGTTATCACCCTGCACCCAACTCAAATCCAGATGAATCAAAGATCTCCACATAAAAGTAAATACATTAAACCTGTTAGAAGAAAATGTGGGGAATAGCTTGAATGCATTGGCACAGGAGAGAACTTCTTGAACAATACACTTGTAGCAGGCATTAAGATCAACAATTAATTAATGGCACCTCATGAAACTGAAAAGCTTTAAGGCAAAGAATACCTTCAATCAGACAAAGAATGGGGAAAAATTACCAACTCTACATCTGAGAGAGGAATAATATCATACATATTTTTCAAGAAAATACATATAAAAAACAAAAAATCCAATTTAAAAATTAGCTACAGATATAACCAGAGAATTCTCAATAGAGGAAACGCAAAAGACTAAGAAACATTTACAGAAATGTTCAACATCCTTAGCCATCAGGGAAATGTAATAAAAAAAATACTTTGAAATTCCGTATTACACCTGTCAGAATGGCTAAGATCAATCAAACAAGTGACAGGTAATTCTGGTAGGATGTGAAGCAGGACGAACACACCTCAATTGCTGGTGGGAGTATGAACTTGTACAATCACTATAGAAATCAATATGGCAGTTCTTTAGAAAGTTGAGAATAGACCCACCTCAGGATTCAGCTTTACCACTCTTGGACATAAACTCAAATGGCCCTCCATCCAACTATAAGTACATTTGCGCAACCATGTTCATTGCTGCTTTATCCACAGTAGCCAGAAATTGGAAACAACCTTTATGGCCCTCAACAGAAGAAAGGATAAACAAAATACAGTAAATTTATACATTTAAACTCAGCTGTTTGTAAAAATGGTATGAAATTAGAAAGGAAACAGAACAGGAAAAAAATCATCCTGTGAGGAAAACCAGGCCTAGAAAGATAAATATGGTATATATTTGCTTATATGTAGATATTAGCTACTAAGTAAATAACCAACCTGCAATCCATAGTCCCAGAGATGTTAGCTATAGAGGAAGGGTCTAGTGGGGGACAAATGAATCTCCCTGAGAGGAAGGAACAGAATAGATTACATGTTGGGCCCTGCGCTTGCTGTGGCTGCCACGCTGGCCACCGGGTGCTGCTGGGGCACTGGGGGAACGAACAAAAGGGAGAGAATGACTCGCATCTTGACAGAGGTCTGGTACTATGGGTAGTAGACGCGGGTATCTGCCCATACGCCCCACTCTGTCAGGTGGGTGTTTGTATCCCAGTCGTCGGAGAGCAGAGCAGGGGGGTAGGTGGGCGGTTCCCCTGGGTGTCATAGAGGCCAAGGATGTAAGTTCTCGCCCCTGGGCATCACAGACAAAGCTGGACACCATGGAGGAGCTGAGAATGAATTGGGAGCCCCAGAGCAGCTCAGTCCCTTCTAGGGCTAAAGGAAGAAAGGAGACAGGTAGGGGAAGCGGCCATCCAGTGGTTAGAGCACCTGAGTTCTCAGTCCAGGTCTCCCAACTGCAAATACTGGGCCAACACAGCATATCTAGTTGAAAAGAGGCAATGCATATTCATAAGATGTTTTATTGTAGAAAAGAGATAGAAAAGGGATAGAGAAGAAGAGGCCAGCCATGGCCATGTGGAGAGAGGGGGAGAGTTAAGACAAGAATAAGAGAGAACAGAGACAGGGAGTAAGAGAGCGAAGGGGAGGGGAAAACCTACCCTTACATGGTGGGCTGGGCTACCTGTCTGTGGGGCAGGGCATTCCTGGCTGTAGTAATATGACTAGGGGTGGAGTCCAGCCAGAATGCTGGGAGCTTGGGGCATTGTCTACGTGATAGATAGGACAGGCTAATGGAGTTGGAGGGCTCATGGAGTCAGCCATCTGTGTTTGGGAGCATGTCTCCACTGTTCCATCCCTTGTGAAGTCTTTCACTGGATCTCTGGAAGTTAAGACTCAACAATTACATGGCTGGGTTGAAGGTGTGGGGAAGGAACTGGGAGGATCAAGTGGTAGGGTAACATAAGGTAGAGAAACTGCTGGAATTCAGGTGAATTTAAAGGATAATATGGAAACCCAGTGCAGTGGAAACTTCCTAAAATATATGAAGGCGATCCAAATGAGGTCTCCTAATAATGGCAGATACAGAATCTCAATTGGCCATCTTTTGTCACCAAAAGAGGCTTCCAGGAGTGTGCCTGGGCTGCATTCAATTGAGTTGTTGACCAAGGGTGTCCCCTGGAAATTTCCAAACAATCCATGTTGTTCCTAAGACAATGGGCTGCTCTCTACAAATTGACAGGAGGCAGTGCTGCCAAGGACAGCACACATGCAACTCATTAAGCTTGGAGCAGATGAGCTGGGGCTTATATGGAGCCTCCACCCCCACATTCCAGTGGAGTGGTGCTAGAAGATACCCTGAAGTCTACAAAAAGAGAAATATAAACACCTACCTAGCCATAAAATCTTTGACTTCTAGTCTGTCTGGCCTGCAAAACATTCAAGGTCAATGATAGCACAGAACTTATACAAATAGCCAACCAATGTTTGATTTGACTTAAGACCTACTCTACAGGACAGAAGCCATACAAAACACTGCTTGTGAAACCAAGCATAGACTAGATAGCCTAGGGATGTTAGGTCAAACCAAACATTAATGGTCTGAATAAGTGTATCAATAAAAATGACTCCTAACGATATTCTGCTATACTCCGTTAGATCAGTGCCTTGTCCAGTCATCGTCAGAGAAGCTTCCTATGGTTGTATATAGGAACAGATACAGACACACACACACACACACACATACACACACACACACACACACACACACCAGACATTACATGAAGAGACAATCTAAATGGGATATCTCCACCAAATCCCTCCCCTTGGAACTCAGGGAACCCTCTAGAAAAGAAGGAGAAAAGAATGTAAGAGTCAGAGGAAATGGAGGGCACAACAAGGTACTCAGAATCAAGTAAGCAAGGTATATATAAACTTACAGAGACTGAAGCAGCAAGCACAGGGCCTACCAGGTCTGTACCAGGTCCTCTGGCTATATATGATAGCTTTCAGAGTAGTATTTTTATGGGACTCTTGAGTGGCTCTCTGATTCCTGTACATGCTCTTAAGACTCTTTTTCCTTCTGTTGAGTTACCTTGTCAAACTTTTATATGAGAGTTTTTGCTTTATCTTATTATGTTTTCTTTTGTCAAGTTTGGCTGTTATCTCTTAGGAGTCTGTTGTTTTCTAATGAGAGACAGAAAGGGACAGAGGGCAGAAGAAGGAATGAGGAATTGGAAGGAGTAGGAGGAAAGAAAACTATAATCAAGATACACTCTATGAGAAAAGAATGTATTTTCAATAGAAGGGAAAAAGTGAAAAAACAATATCCTATTTTTACAGACAAATGGAACCTTGAAGAGGCCCAGTGAAGAAACAGCTTGGCAGATGTCATAATAGGCCTACAGATTCCAAGCCTTGAAAAATGGACTGACAGGCTTGCACAACTTTCCAATTCCCAGAAGGCAGACAGCAGTTGACAGACACAAAATGTGATGCATGATAATGTCTAAAGCTGAAGACAAAAAATGAGAGACAAAAAACAAAGCTATGTGCAAGTAAGTTGGTTTTGGTTTTGGTTTGGGGGGTTTGGCTTTTGAAATAGTCTTCATATGTAGCCCAAGCTGGCCTTGAATTCATGATAATTCTACCTTAATTCCCTTAGAGCTGGCATTACAGTCATGCACCACCACACCTATCTGGGGAGGGGGATTTTAAAGTAATACAACATATGCCTCTCTCTTTAGGCATAGAGTTTCAGATTGCTTCAAAGCAAAGGCAGCCTTGTAAACAAATTACAAGCTCATAAAACCAGTTGTTCTAGATTTTTTGACAATTTGATACAAGCTGGAGTTATTAAGGAAGAAAAACATCAGTTGAGAAAATGCCTCTATACAATTGCCCTGTAAGAAAGTCTTTGGGGCATCTTCTTGATAAGGATCAATGTGTGACGGCCCAACTCACTAGGTGGTGCCACCCCTAGGCAGGTGGTCCTGGATAGTATAAGAAAGCATGCTGAATAATAAGTCATGGAAAACAAGACAGTAAGCAGTGTTCCTCTATGGCTCTGCTTCAGTTCCTGCCTCAGATCCTTACTTGGCATTTCTCAATAAACTGTGACCTTGAATATGTAAGCCAAGTAAACTCTTTCTTCACAAAGTTGCTTTTACTTTTATTCCTTGTAACAGCAATAGAGACCTAACTAAGACATTGGTATTTAACTAAAAGATCAATCTTGGGATATTGTGAATGTTTCACATAATGAAAAGATTTGGTTTTAAATAAGAGGAAGGAAAGTGATCCAGTGGATTCTTCTGAATGACTTTTACATATCTACAATATAGACTGGAAGTTTTATATATGTATCATAACACAATCATTCTACATTAATGCTTTAGAAGTTCCATATGACACTCAAGGTTGGAGGATTGTGTCCAGATGTATGCTCCGATAAGCATTCTGAACACAATTAACACAGGTTGTGCTATCATGCTCATTAAGTTGTATACTCAATACTTTTCTTTTTAATAACATATATTAATTATACACTATAGTGTAGGTTTATATTTTTCAAAACCTGCTTTCATAAGTGTACTTAAATGCTTTAACCTCCCTTTTAGCACACAACCCACCAGAAGTAGTAGAAAGAAAAGGTTAACAGGGGAAAGGAGGATGTGGACCCATTTAGAAATAGTTCACTGGGGCAAATTCAATCTGCCAATCACTATTCTCAGGGTATCAGCAGTTCAGTTCTCATGAACCAGCAGCAGTAGCTTGATCCACTTGCAAACATCATTCATGAATCAGCAACTTCATCTTGACCCAGAGAAACAGCAAGACTCTGCCAATCATCCTGAGACCAAAGAGGCAGGAAGAAGCCTCCATAACACCAGCAGAAGTTCTTTGGCGCATTTGTCTATACAGAGCCATGACAAATGATGATCAGCAAAGAAGGAAAGGCAAACCAATGCCACAGTGTCAGCAAAGAATGGCAAGTTGAAACAATGCCACACAGCAGCAGCCACTTTCTGTTGGGTTATAGTTCTATCCTTTCCAAACATTTGTTCTCTCAAGCATCTGTTCTGGCAAATCGTCACATGCCCTTTTTCTAGGCAACTTCCAGAAAAACAATTTGTGTCTGTTCTCAGCAAAACATTGTCCCATGTGTCACTTTCAGCAAAAACATCCTCTCATAAAATAGTTTCCAGGAAAACCTCATAGTGTCTCCAAAGAAGCCAGAAAACCCTGCTTCACTATTGTGAGTCTTATTAAGGAATTTTCATATGTATATAAAATATTTTTTATTGTTTCCTTCTCCCATTTTCCTCTCTCACTCACACATCTAGTCTCCAGTTGATAACCTCTATTCTTAATGTCTATCTACTTTCATGGTTATTTGGTATGGACTTCTTGTTTTTATTGTTATTTTGTTAACTGGTTGGATGTTGTTTTTGTCTTTTTTTGGTTTTGGTAACCCATTGTATTTTACTAGAATTTCATACAGGATCCTCAGTGGATATGGGCTCTGCACCAATGGTTATACAACTGAATAAAATGTCTCTTGACCTCCTAAAATGACTGACTACATATAGATAGACACTGAGAAGGAGTAGGACCTCATGAGCCATCCTTACTGACTACCATTAAATGCAGTCTATATGTTCTTAGATAGAAGAACATTTGTAATTGGCAGCATCTGGTTATTATATACAAGAGTCATTTGATATCCCACAAGTAGTATTTGAAATCACATGGGTCCTGGGCCTTTCTCTTGTACATACCTTGCTACCAAGAGTTCTCCAAAGATTCAAAATCTTTACATGTTCTCTCGCTCCTTGTTTTTCTGTACACAATCTACAAGTCTTAGCATGCTTAAAGAGTCTCTTGATGATGCTCTTCTGCTGCACCTCCATCTTCACTCATCTTTCTCCTAGGCACTCTGCTCTATCTTCTCTCTGCTTGCTCACGGTTTCACCTCAGATGCCCAGCTTGACCATGCAAACAAATAAATAAAAATTATGCATTAGTTCAGAAGATTTCCAAAATATGTGGGAAAGACTATTTCCTGAAAACTTAGGAAAGAGTAACTAAACATAGTCTTCAATAGTGGAAGAAAAGAAGGAAGAAAGGAAGGAAGGGAGAAAAAAAGGGAAGAAAAGAAAAGAGGAAAGAAAGGAATGAACTGAGACAAAATGGGAGGAAGGAGAGGATATTTTAGTGTATATTGGTCAAAAACATGTATGTAGTGTGATTTTGAAGAAAGGGAACCAAAACAAAAATAAAAACAAAAAACCCACAAAGACAGAGGGAAATGTGAAAAAAAGAGCTGTGTTGGGTGACTATGAAACTTGAAAATAAAGAGAAAGCACACAAAATTCAAGTATAAAAACCAGACTTACTACAAGTCCCAAAAAGCTGTCTCTCAGGCTGGAGAGATGGCTCAGCAATTAAGAGCTTTGGCTGCATTTCCAGAGACCCAGGTTTAATTCCCAGCACCTACATGGTGGCTTCAAATCATCTGTGTCTACAAAACACTATGCCCTTGATATTTCTAACACTTCTGGCTCTTTATGCCGCCTCTTTGGCAAAGATTTTTGAACCTTGAGGGAATGGGTGTGAAAGGTATGGCCCACTTAGGGCTATGTACTCTAGCATTATACAGTCTCTTATTCTCTGCACATGGACTACTTGAGGATCTTTATGCTAATTGCTAGCTACTAGCAAGAGGCTACTCTAATAAAGATTAAGAGTAGCTCTGATTTACAGATGTAGGAACAAGTCAATAAGGCTCATTTTAATACTGTGCCTATTTAGCAAAATAATACTATTAGGTTCTCCTGTAAGGCCTATGACATAGATAGTCTAGGTGCTTGGCACCTTTAATAGTGTCAGCTATGGGTTAAATCTCATGGACTTATATCCTACCATAACAGAATTGATGCTTCCAGTCTGTCTGGGCTGGGGTCCAGAGCAGACCTTGGGCACAAGCTCTGCTGCCAGTCCCACAAAACCCAGAGGAAGCTCAACTCCCAGGCGTTCTGACACACCCAGGATCAGAGGTGAGCAGGAACCAACATCTGTCCCAACTCTGGGAGTAACTGGGACCAGCGGGACCAGGAACACAGGAACTCCACCAGCCCAATGACTCGGGTTCCTTCTGGTCTGTCTGAGTTAGTGTTCTGAGCAGACCTTGGGCATAAGCTCTGCAGCCAGTCCCACAACACACAGAGTAAGCCCCACTCCCAGGTGATATAAAAAGCCTAAGATCACAGGATCCCAGAATCACAGGATCACAGAGACAGCTTGACTCTGAGGAGTTCTGACACAACCAGGGTCACAGGAAGGACAGGCTCCAGTCAGATTTAGCAAGGGCAGTTAGCACTAGAGTTAACCAGATGGCAGGTGGGGGGGGGGGCAAGCGTAAGAAAATAAACAGCACAACCAAGGTCACTTGCCATCATCAGAACACAAGTCTCCCACCATAGTAAGTTCCATCACACCGGAAAAGCAAGATTCAGATCTAAAATCACTTATCATGATGATGGTACAGGACCTTAAGAAAGACATAAATAGCACCCTCAAAGAAATACAGGAGAACACAGGTAAAAAGCTAGAAGCTCTTAAAGAGGAAACACAAAATCCCTTAAAGAACTACAGGAAAACAGAATCAAACAGGTGAAGGAAATAAGCAAAAACATCCAGAATCTAAAAATAGAAATAGAAACAATAAAGAAATCAGAAAGAGAGACAACCCTGGAGATACAAAACCTAGGAAAGAAATCAGGAGCCATAGATGCAAGCATCACCAACAGAATGCAAGAGATAAAAAAGAGAATCTCAGGAGCAGAAGACACTTAGAAAACATTGACACAACAGTCAAAGAAAATGCAAAAAGCAAAATGCTCCTAACCAAGAACATCCAGGAAATCCAGGACACAATGAGAAGACCAAACCTAAGGATAATAGGTATAGAAGAGAGTGAAGACTCCCAATGTAATGGGCCAGTAAATATCTTCAACAAAATTATAGAAAAAAACTTCCCTGATCTAAAGAAAGAGATGCCCATGAACATACAAGAAGCCTACAGAACTCCAAATAGACTGGACCAGAAAAGAAATTCCTCCCATCACATAGTAATCAAAACACCAAATGCACTAAACAAAGAAATAATTTTAAAAGCAGTAAGGGAAAAAAGGCAAGTAACATATAAAGGCAGGCCTATCAGAATGACGGCAGATTTCTCACCAGAGACTATGAAAGCTAGAAGATCCTGGGCAGATGTCATACAGACCCTACAAGAACACAAATGCCAGCCCAGGCCACTATACCCAGCAAAACTCTCAATTACCATAGACGGAGAAAACAAGATATTCCATAACAAAACAAAATTTATACAATATCTTTCCACAAATCCAGCCCTACAAAGGATAATAGATGGAAAACATCAACATAAGGAGCAAAACTACACCCTAGAAGAAGCAAGAAGGTAATCTTTCAACAAATCCACATAAATCTAATTCCACCTTTTACAACAAAAACAACAGGAAATGACGATTATTTTTTCTTAATATATTAATTTAAAAATTAATATTACCAACATATCTTAATTGATTGAAATCCAATAATATGAGGATTTGGAAATTTGTTGATTGTCATCCAATGGTCTCTCTAATTTGGTAATTGGAGAAATAGGTCCAACATTGTACAATCTATATATACTGTCAGCTTGTATGTTTGTGACAGTGTCTAGCTGTGTACAACATAGGGTCTTGAAATCTTGCTTCTCCTATCTCAGTCTCTCTATTAGTAGTATTGTTTATTTCATGTTTTTACACCATACTATGGTTTTCAGAACAGCTTATATATTTCAAAAGTATTTATATACCAAAAAGAAACATAGATGATTAACTAGGGAGGTGGCTTGTAAGAGAACAACAAAGAGTGAGACTGAATGCTTTGCTTGACATTTGTAACTCTTGTATCAAGTTTGAAGAAGAGGCCTTCATAAGTTACTTTCTCTGAGATGAATGTTTTTCCAAATTATCACAGCTAAAGAACCAAATTCTTACCCTCACCTAATGTCTGTGCCACCCTCCAAGCAGAACCATTGTTCATTGAAACAGTTGGTGAATGACTTCATGGATAGACCATCTTAATACCTACACCATTTCTTAAATGAATGTAACCTGTTCTCTGTGGGCTGAGAATGAAGTCACTCACTCAAGTCAAATAGCTTTGAACATAGCAGGAAGTCTGTATCCAAAAATGGAGCCTACAATCCAGTTCTTGGTGCAGCAGAACTATCAATTCTTGGCTTAGCTACGATGGAGGTAAAATCCTATGGTGATGTGAGGGTCATTGAAATACAGCCTTATTACAATGAAATCCAGTGTCTAAAAATTGTTCTTATTTTGGGCTTGTACCACAGTAAGAGCCAAGATTTTAAACTCTACTAAATACAAAACAAACAAAAAGACTTTATATTTTCATGTTCATTTAAGAAAATACTAGTAGTGATGTATTGTTTTTAAATATACAGTTAATATGTTTAGAGTTATTTAAAATTTATATTGAGAAAAATGTATTTTCACTATTGCTGTAGACGAGCATCTAATAAGACTATTAAATTGATTGTTGTTTTTATAACTTTTATAAACAAACAACTTTTATAATATTTATTATTATTGTTATAATATTTTAGAAATTTTAAGGAATATGACAAAAAAGATATTGTAGGTATTGAAGGGGAGGTCTCTGGGAGAAGCGGTGGTACAAAAGGGAAACAAGAATGTGATTCAATTCTATTTAATTAAAATAAGTTTTTAAATGTTAACAAATTCAGATAAATTGAAATCATGTAACTTTTCTCATAAAAAAAGAGAGAATTGGTTATTTCTATAATTCTTTTGTTAGCAATGTACCAGTAGGCATATTTTTTCAAGACAGTCATTGTGGCTTGCAGAGTTCATAGGTAAGTGAGACTGAAGATTACTTTTTTTCCTTGGGCAGCATACATAACAACTTCCCAGGCCATGAAACTAGCCTCTATGGATTAAGTTTCAAAGTGAGTTTCAGCTTAATTTTCCAGTGTTTCATGACTCAAATAGGTAGTATCTTTTGTAATAGTGTCTAGCCAACCAATTCTGGAAGGTAGCCAAGAGAGAGTATGGCAATGGCCTAAAATGCATGGGGGTGTATGTGACAACTCAAAAGGAGGGTATCCACTTCTGGTAGTAGGGCTTTCATTTACTAGCATAAAGTGTTTTTTTGTGGTATTGTCCCCAGTTGTAGAATAAAGTCAATAAGTCTCTTAATATGTGTATATGTGTATGAGCATGTATGTATTCATATGTGTATATATTTAAGGAAACTTTGACAATAGGAGTTTTCCTTGGGCCTTTTTTAAAAAGGCCTTTAGTGTTACTTATTCCTCCCCATATTTTCTCCTCTACTCTACCTTCCATGGCCTACCCATTTTAACCCTTCCAGTCCTATTGTTCCCCTTTAAGCCTTGTTCTGTTTCCCCACCATTAAAAGCCATAGCCCCTTGCTGAATGCAGCACTTGGAAGAGTGTCCCCCCAATACCCCACCACCCAATGGACATCACAATGGACCTGGCTCTAGATGCCAATTGCGTGTGGGTGAGCCAGACCTGTGGGTATGAGAGCAGGAGTGCTGACCCTGCCTCCTGATGATTGCAGCATTGTGTTGCTTAGCAGGAGCAGTGGTGGAGAGCACACCCTGGTGGTGCAGATAAGAGCCAGAGGGCTGACCAGCTCAGCCACCATGCTGGCCTAGATCCAGGGCTTTGAGATGGCCCACCCCAAAATCTATATCAACTTAACAGCTGAAAAATATTACAATATGAAAATGTTCCCTATTTTCACTATCTATTCATCAATTGGTGAATATCTTTGTTGTTTCGTTGCCTGGCTACAGTAAATAGAGAAGCAACAAACAGGAATGAGCATGTATCTCTGTAGAAAGATAGAAACATCCTTCGGTTATGTGCCCAAGAGTGGTATGGCTGTCTTGCGATGTACCTATATTCAGGCTTTTTAAGATCCTCCACTCTGGTTTTCATAGTGGCACACCAAGTTGCACTCCCATGAGCAGGATAAGTGTTCCCCTCACATCTATGGAAGCATCTGCCTTTTTTTTTTTTTTTTTTTTTTTTTTTTTTTTTTTTTTTTGTCTATTTATTCTTGGCCATTCTAATGGGGGAGTAAGATAAAATCGCAATTTCCTGAGGGGTTAAAGATATTGAACACTTTAAAAGGGGTTTCTCAGACCTTTGTATTTCATCTTTTGAGGACTCTTCTGTTTCATTCCATGCCCCATTTTCTCACTTGGTGGCTTAGTTTCTTGGTGGTTTGATTTTTGGTTTTTTATTTTGTTTTCAGATTTTGGGTTTTGTTTTAGGTGGGTTGTTTTTGGCTGGTTGGTTGGTTTTTGGTTATTGTTGTTCTTTGAATATTCTAGACCTAACCCAGTGTAGCTGGTAAAGACTTTTAATGCCTATAAGAGTACTATTCATAAAGTCCTTTCCTGTATGTATAAGTTCAAGCGTATTTGTTTTCTTTTGTCTCAGATTCAGGATATTAGCCCTTTTGTCAAGATCTTTTACCCATTTGGAGTTGAGTTTTGTGTAGGGTGAGAAATAAGACCTGTCTCATTCTTCTTTAAGGAAATCTTTGGTTTGATCAGAATAATTTGTTTAAGATACTTCCTCTTCTCCAATGTGTGGATTCTTTGTTCAAAAATAAATAAATAAATAAATAAATAAATAAATAAATAAATAAATAAACATAGCTAGACTTATATCTGGGTCCTCAACTCCATTCCACTGATAATTTTGTCTGTTTTTATGCCAATACCATGCTGTTTTTAATCTCTAGAGTTAAACTCGAGGTCTCTAGTTCTTTTATTATTCAGGATTGCTTTGACTATCCTGGACATTTTTGTGTTTCCAAGTAAAATTTAAGGTTTTTTTCTGTGATGAATTGAGTCAGGGTTTTTATGGGAGTTGTGAATCTGTAAATTGCTATTTTTAGAATGATCATTTTCAGAATATTAATCATACCAATCTGTGATCATGGTAGGTTTTTCCATCTTCTGGTGTGTTTTTAAATGTCTTGATGTTTTTGATATATGTCTTTTCCATCACTAGGTGGATTTAATTCAATTTTTTGAGGCAATCATGAAAGAAATTGATTTTCTGATTTCTTTCTTGGTATGTATATAGTATTTGTATATAGCAAATCTACTGATATTTGTGTGTTAATTTTGTATCCTGATACTTTACTAAATGAATTTATCATTTATCAGTTTTTAGGAATTTTCTGGTAGAGTCTTTATGACCTTTCATGTACAAGATCATATCATCTGTAAATAAGCCTATTTATCTCTCTGATGTGTCTTACTGATCTAGTGGCTAAGACTTGAAGCACTGTTTTGAACAGGAATGGAAAGAATAGACATTCTTGCCTTGTTCCTTATTGGTTGGTTTTTGGTTATTGTTGTTCTTTGAATATTCTAGACCTAACCCAGTGTAGCTGGTAAAGACTTTTAATGCCTATAAGAATACTATTCATAAAGTCCTTTTCTGTATGTATAAGTTCAAACGCTTTGAGGTTTTCTCCATTGGCATGATGTTGGGTGTGTGGCTGTACATTGCCTTTATTATATTTAGATAAGTCCCTCATAGTTCTCATCTCTTCATTACTTTTATCATGAAAGGAGGTTGAATTTTGGTCAAAAACTTTTTTCTGCATCTAATGAGATATCATACAGTTTTTGTCCTACAGTCTGTTTATATGATAAACTACATTTATTGATTTGCATATGTTGAACCACCCATATATCTCTGACATAAAGACAACTTGATCATGGTAAATAATGTTTTTGATGTGTTCTTGAATTTAGTTTTTAAGTGTTTTATGAGAATTTTTGCATCAATATTAATTAGAGAAATTGATCAATAATTTTCTGGTTTGTGGTGGGAAGATCTTGGTCAGGCTTTGCTATCAGGATAATATTGGTTTCATGAAAGAAATGTAGAAGTGTTCCTTCCTTTTGTATTTTATGGAATCATTTGAGGAGTATTGGTTTCAGTTCTTCTTTGTAGGTCTGGTAGAGTTTTTTAATTAATCTGCCTATACCTGGAATTTTTTTTTAGTTGTGATAATTTTAATTACTGCTTCTTTCTATCTAATTGGTTGTTATAATTCAGTTTAAATTATTTACTTCCCCTATATTTAATCTTATAGGTTATATGTTTCAAGAAATGTATCCATTTCTTTTAGATTTTTCAGTTTAGTGGAATTGGTTTTTGCTTGTTTGGTTGGTTGGTTGCTTAATTAGGTTTTGTTTTGTTTTTCATAAGACAGAGTTTCTCTATGTGGCACTCGCTGTCCTGGAACTTGTTCTGTAGATGGGTTGGCCTGGAACTCAGAGATCGGCCTGCCACTACTTTCCAAGAGGTGGGATTAAAGGTATGCATCACCAACACTAGGCTATGGAGTGTAAATCTTTGAAGTGTGTCTTTACCATTCTTTGAGTTTCCTCAATATCTGCTGTTAAGTTTCCATTGTAGTCTCTGATTTTATGAATTTGGATCTTCCCTCTTTTGCTTCATTTAGCTAAAGCTCTGTCAGTCTTGTGAATCTTTTCCAAGAACCACCTTTGCTTTATTGATTCTTTGTATTTTTTTCTATTTCATTTATTTCTACCTCTGACTCTCATTGTCTGTTTCAGTCTATTCATTAATTATTAATATGTGATCTTTCTAGTTCTTTATGTATGTACTTAGTATGTAACATTCACCTTTACTGTATCCTATGGATTTTGGTATATTATATTTTCATTTTTGTTCAATTCTGGATAATTTAAACTTTTCTTCTTGAATTTTTTCCTTTCACTCAAGTTTTGTTCTGTACTGTGTTGTTTAGCTTATATAAGTTTGAGTGCTTTGTATCATTTGCATTATTGCAGATATCTAGCCTTATTCCTTTGTAGTAAGGTAACATGCACAATGTGATTTTAACTTTCTTAAAGTTGTTGAAACTTCTTTGTGCCTTATTGTGTGGTTTATTTTGGAGAAAGTTCTGTGGACTACTGAGAAGAACATGTTTTATTTAATATCTGTGTGGAATGTATTTTAAATGTCTACTAGGTCCACTTGATTTATAGCACCATTTAGCTTCAGAGTTTCTCTATTTAGCTTTTGTCTAGATGGCCTAAAAGTGGAATACTGAAGTCTCCCACTATCACTAGGTTGGAGTCAATCTGTGATTTTAGATCCAAGAATATTTGTTTTATGAAACCAGATGATCTACATTTGGTGCATAAATATTTAGAATTACAGTAGCCTCTCCATGGACTGCTTTTTTCTTTAATGACTATAAAATATCTTTCCTTGTCTTTTTAAATTAATTTTGGTTTTAATTATATTTTCAATTATGAGAATATCTACCCTGCTTTTTTCTTTGTTCCATTTCTCTTTTCCCATCATTAAGTCAAAACAGGTTCTATCACTATAGAGACATACTAGTGATATTTTTTGGAGGTAGAAAAAAATGGATACTGTTTTCTAATCCAATCTATCAGTGTCCTTTTCTTGTAAAATTGAGACTTTTAATACTGAGGGCTATTATTGAATAATGCTTATTAACTACCACTATTTAGTTGTGGAGGTGGTGTTTTCTTAGTCAACTTTTGGATGACTATTCTGAGATTATATATTCCTTGTGTCTTCTTTGATATAATTTTCAGACAAAAGTGGTTTTCATATTATTCTGTTAAGCTGGATTTAAATGCATCACTCTTCTGCCCTTTGTGGGTACTGTACAGATGTAGTACACATACATTCATTCAGGCAAATTGACTCTGTTTCTATCATGGAAAGTTTTTCTTTCTCCTTTGATTATGATTGATAGTTTTACTGGCTATAGTAGTTTGGACTGCCATCTGTGATTATTTAGAACATTTGGAATATCAGTCAAGTTTCCTCTGGCTTTCAGAGTTTCTACTGAAAAGTCATGTGTTATTCTGATGAATCTGTATTTGTATTGTTCTGTACACTTGTTGTTTTATTATGTGGTGTGGGGATTTTATTTTCTGGTCCTGAATATTTGGTATTCTGTATGCTTCTTTGACCTTAATAGGCATCTCTTTCCATAGATAGGAGATTTTCTTCTTTAATTTTATTGAAAACATTTTCTATGGCTCTAACCAATACAACCAAGTTTTATTTTTTAGTTTTAGTCTTGTTTTCATTGATTGGTTAGTAGGTTAGTTAGTTGGTAGGTTGGATGGTTGGTTGGTTGGTTGGTTGATTTGGTTTGGTTTGGTTTCAAGACTCTGTGTAGCTCTGGCTCCCTTGAAACTTGCTCTGTAGACCATGCTGGGTCTTTTACTCACAGAGATCCTCCTACTTCTGCTTCCCAACTTCTGTGATTAAAGGCATGTGACACCACCACCTGGCTATTCATAGGTTTTTGTTTTTTATTGGGTTCCAGATTTCATGCATGTTCTGTTCATTGATTTTTGTTTGGTTTGGTTTTTGTTTAAATTTAACATTTTCTTTGACTGGTCATTCATTTCCTCTATTTTATTACTAAGACCCAATATTCTCTCTTTCATTTGACTCAATATTTTGATGTTATTTTCCACTGGGCTCTTTGACTTCTTGAATTTCTCAATTTGAGTTTTATTTCTATTTTACTTTCCTTTAGAGATTCTTTATCTTTATTAAAATCCATTTTTATATATTGAATTATTTATTTATTTTATTCAACTACTTGTATTTCCATGATCCTCATTCGGGCATTTGTTTGTATCCTCTTTCAGTTCTTTGGATATATTTATAATTGCTGTTTTGAAATCATTGTCCTATTTGCAAAGAACAGTTCTATATAGGTATCTAATGTCTGGAAAAGACATATGTCTTGGTCATTGATGTTATTTATGATTTGGTAATTGGTCTTAGACATCTTGATTTAGGTCATTTGTAGTGTTTCTAAGTATGGATTATCAGGCTCCTTTGTGTTGAGTATTGCTTTGGTTCCTTGTTTGCTATGGCCCCAACTTGTCAACTTGTGGACCAGCTAAATGGTTCTTGGTATTCATTGTGGGTCCACTGTGTATTGGTGTGCTAATGAGATGGCAGGATTAGTCTCAGTTTAGCCAGCGATTGGTACATTCTGAATGTAGGAGTAAACCTTTGTAGACATTCTCTATACAATTCTTTATTGTACAGAGATTTGGAGATTCTATAAACCTATCTTCATTAGTTTGAAGAAGGCTCTCAGGGTTTCTCAGGTGGTCCTAAAGTTCGAAGCTGAAATCGCCAATGCCCTGGTACTTGACTGGATAATGGATGGTGTTACAGAGAAATAGGTGGAGGAGTAGGCCCAGTGACCAACATAAAGTCCAATTGGATTCCATATGATGTATATGCTGGCTATGGTTGTGAATTGGATTACTGGCAGGCAGACAGGAGTGGGATGAGATTGAGGCAACCTACTGACAGTTTCAGAGAAACTCCACATAGTGTAGTGCCAAGCTGGGTGGTGCATAGATCAATTTACAACCAGGTAGACAGGCCAACATAAATTTTAATTAGGCCTTGGACCTGCAACCATCCAATCTTCCACAATTACTGAAGCTTTATTCAATTAATCAGCTTTCAGAAGGTTCAATGGAAGATGGAGTTTCTTGCCAGGAACTTTCCTTCACAGTTCTCCCTATAGGATAAGCATTACATTTTGAAAGTAATAAATATTATTTATTAAATATAATTCAATATCCCTCAGAATCATAATGTTTATTCCTATGATGTCATTCAGGTTAGGCTGTATACGAGGCAAGGCAGCAGCTTTCAAGACAGAGAAATAGCTGGTAAAGCTATTGAAGAAGAAACTCTCAGGTAGTACCAAAGCTATTTTATCTATCATGATTGGGCTCTGACTTCTGGGTTGTTTTTGTTGTTTTGTTTTGTTTGTCCTCTACATGTGCATAACATTCACATGTGATATACAGTAGGATTATTATACTTAAAACTAAAACAATCAAGGATACAGTCTAGGCTAATAAAATGAAAGTAGTAGATGATTAAAATAATCATTCCAACCAACCAAAAAAACAAAATCCTTTGCATGCATTATCCTACTCCGTAACTACACTTATTATATGTTGATGTTGTCCCCACTGTGTCAAGAGTCATTTGTACCTTATGAAACATTTTATTTGGTGTTTGGAGCACTTGAAACAGTTCATTACCTTTTAATTCCAGTTTTTCCTACCCACATTGATTCCATGAGTTGGAATCAATCATGTGGGATGGCTAGCTCTATTTCCAGGAAAGATTGGTCTTCAATACTGTGGTGGTTTGAATAGGCATGCCCCACCCCCACCCCATAAGCTCATTTAAATGCCTGATTGCCATAGAGTAGCATTAATTAGGAGGTGTAGCTTTGTTAGAATATGTGCGGGCTTGTTGAAGATCACTGGGGGTGGGCTTTGGCATTTCAGAAGCTCAAGCCAGACCCAGTGGCTCTCTTTCTTTTTCATCCTGCTGCCTGCCAATCAAAATGTAGAACTCTTGGCTCTTTCTCCATGTCTGCTTGCAATCCTTGTTGAATTACAGGGCAGATTTTCCCAACCTCTGAGTTTGGGAATAGTCTAGGACATTTTTAATATTTTTTAATCTATCTTTGCAATATGTTATATATCTTTAATAGATTCCAATCCCTTTTCTTCCTCTTGAAATGGCATTTCCTTTATGTGCCCTATTTTGAAAAGTGAGTCATTTTCTAAGGAAGGTCATTCCTCCTTTGCAATGAATTCAGCTTATTCTAGAATTTGATTCAGAACTTATACTTCCAGGAAGATCTCGGTTGGCTCTAACATTTGGCCAATTTTGACTAATCTACAATGAGTCTTGTTGCCATAGGAGACTGGTAGCTTTTGTACGATTTGGGTAAAGAGTCAGTCCAAAACTTCTGGATACCCCATGTAAAAGTCAGTAAAGTGAAATCCACTCCAATTTGGGCAGGCAACTGAGTGTGCTATAAGGCTTCCCAAAGCCTTCCATGTCTGTTATAATAGCTACACCACGTGGAAGGGGTTGACCATATTACTACTATGAGTTGGAGTTTATATGGTTGGTAGGTATCATTTTGTCTCATGCCATGAGATCTTTAGCCATATTTACAGCCACATTACAGGGCAAATTGTCATCAGAGCAGGTTATGCTAGGACTGGAAACACAGGCAGCCCCCAGAGAATCTGTTGCATCATATCATTTCCAGTATCACTGGTGACATAACTGGATAGACCCAGTTAGAAATATTCTTGTTTCCTTTGTGGAAATTTTTCTAGTGCTTTAGACATAGAAGTTATAGATCTGAAGAGAGATACTCCTCCAAAAGAAATAGTCTTAAATTTAAATTAAGACTCTGCTAGTCCAAAATCTGGATTTTTTTCTTTATCAAAATTATACTAAATAATACAGGAGTCTTCTCCTGGAAGAAATAAATTATTTTAATCCTTCAAAGCATAAATGTATGTATGGTTTAAATGAGATAGGAGACTTTGATAAAGAATTCATCATAACAAAACTGCAGTTAACAAAATGGTTTAATGCTGTTATAGTCTCTAAGATAAACATTATTTCATTATGTCTATCATGTAAGGAAATATACTAAGTAATATTTAAATTCATGAGGAAATGTCTCATGTCATATATAGTAGAAAATATACATATATAGTTTTGAGTTCATTTACTAGTGATTTTTTAATAGACAGTAATATTAAAGGTTAGTATCATTCATCTTTTCTGAAGCCAGGTTAAGCATGTCTCAGGAGGAGGCAATGCTTGTTTGTGGTGGGAAATGTGGATTTAAGAGTTTACCCCCTGAAGTTTTATAGCACAAGAGAGGTAGTTAAAAGTACTTGATAAAAGTCTTTTCCAATGAGGCCAAAGGGAGTCATTGAAATACTGTTTTTTCTAATGGATGAAATATCCTGGTTTTAGTTCATTCAGTTCTTCATATCCTGGGAGTTTGATGTACAAAGAGTATACAACCAATTTGAATTTTGTTAGTTATCTTTTCCAAAAGTTCAATCCCTTACTTTTGTAGTGCATAATACTAAATAGAAATAGTGCACAGTGCCTATTGCTAATGGAGGCATCCAGTGTCTCTGTCAAAGGAAGTAATTGATATTTTTCAAAAGGAATACATCTAGCTGTTAAGTGAACTAATGGGAGTGCTTTTGGCCAAGGGAGGCTGAAAGCTTTAGTTAGCTTTGCCAGTTGTTTCTCCATAGTGCCAGTTGTTCACTCAACAATTCTAGGAAATTAAGGAGAGTAGACAAGGTAAAAATATTGTAATAATCCAAATTTTATAGATAGCTTGTCCTATCTAATGAATTCCATGATCGCAATCTAAGTAGGAATAATTCTTTCTAACAGAACTTTTCCTGTGGCAAGAGAAAGCTTCAAAGAAATAAGAAAATAAATAAATTAGCACTAAGACATATTTATCTTTTTTTCATTTATTTTTATGGGAATGAATGTTTTGCTTGGTGTAATACATGTGTTTGTGTACCCAAAGAGACCAGAAGAAGGTGTCAAATCCCTTGGGAATGAAGGTAATTATGAATCGCTATATGGGCATTGAAAAATCAAACCAGGGTTCTCTGAAAGAATAGTCAGTGCTCTTTACAACTGAACCATCTCTCCAACCCTCACTAAGATCTTTTCCTATTTTTATTTTGGCGGCATTATGGATAAAGACTAACTACTAAGTTTCAAGTGGCCCATTTGGCAAGGCAAAATATCCATGGGCTGTGTTTGGGCCAAATAGAATATTTTGACTATACCTTGTAAGCTACTGGTAAGGAAGGCTTCCAAAAATAGTTTATTCTGAGAGATCATAATTTTAGGAGCCCGATGAGCTAAATTATGTATGTACTCCAGAAAAGGCAATTAGGCACTTAAGGGTATTATGGGCTCCCCATTAGAACCCAATCAAAGATTGCTATGCAGGCTGAAACATCGAGTCCATTTCTTGTTATTGTGCCATCTGTTGAGTTGAAAGAGGATGTCAGAGACAGAGTGGCCATAAGGAACAGGACACACCCTTTCAGAGCAGGCCTTTCTGTTCAATTCAGCTGTGTTTACTGCTTTATCAGTTAAATTATAACCTTTTGCTTCTTCAGTGTTTGGTTCAGAATGTCCTGGGATTGTAATGATGGCTAACTGTTTGGGCAAATGGTAAGCATCTAATAATGCTGAGATTGGCTGATTATCTTGAATAGACTAGCCACAGGAAGTCAGAAATCCTTTGTTTCCACAGTACTCCATGGTTATGTACCATGCCAAATGCATAGTGACTGTCTGCATAAATGTTAGCTGGTTTGCCTTCTGCTAAGTGACACCCTCTCATTAAGGCTGTGAGTTCAACCTTTGAACAGATTTAATACCAGGCAGATGGGCACTCTCGATTATATCAAGATTGGAAGTAACTGTATAAACTTCCTGAAAATGCCCCTGTTTGTCTCACAAATAAGAACCATTCATAAGCAAAGCCAGTTCTGCAATTTCTATAGGACTTTCTGGTAGGTTTCTCCAAGGGCAAAGAAACCTATCAGTTATTTGAGCTCAGTCATGTTTATCCATTTTTAATTAATCTAGTAGAATGAGTAAGATTACTGGATTAAAAGAGCTGCCTTGCACCAAGACAACTTTAGGAGATGAAAGAAGAAATATCTCATTCCATGGAGCTTGGGAGTCTTAGAGAAGACTTGGGGGAAGGATTGAGGGACCTGAAGAGGACAGTGATTTACAGGAGGACCAACAGAGTCAACTCACCTGGACCCTTGTGTGCTCCCAGAGACTGAACCACCAACAAAAGAGCTAGCATAGGCTGGACCTAGACACTGCACATATGTAGCAGATGAGCAGCTTGATCTTCATGTGGGTCACCCAACAACAGGAGTGGAGGCTGTCCCAAAATCTGTTGCCTGCCTGCCTGCGGATTCCATTCACCTAAATGGGCAACCTTGTGTGGGATGCACTTAGTCCTGCAGAGACAATGCAGGTGATAGTAGAGGGGGGCTTCCCGTTCCCAAAGTAGAAGGGAGAAAGAAATGGGGTGGATATGCATGAAGGGGTACTGGGAGGAGGGTGCTGATACAGGGATATAAAATGAATAAATAAATTTAATAAAAATATTAAAAGGAAAAAAATTCATATTGAGGAAAAAAAGACAAATCACAGAGTGACACTGGATGTGACAGGAACTTAGCAAAAGTTCTACAGAGTCAGGTCCACGAATGGAGAGAAGAGAGCCTAAAGTAACTTCTCTGACTGTATTTAATGGAGCAGCAGTAACAAAGATGGCACTCAGGCAGGACCATGTCCTCTGGCTCTTGGTTCTAATGCTGACCAAGTACCCTAAGATCTGAGTCTTTCCCTAAATTTCTGAGTCAGTAGGCCAAATAAATGTCTTCCCTTTTCATCAATGAAAAGTAAGATAAACATTTGGGTGCCTGAGGGTAAGGGTCCCTTTTAAAGCCATCTTGAGAGAGTCTTAATTGTCATCTCTTCCCCCCAGGCCTAGTTGCATTGTGTCTGGCTGGTCCTCTTTAAGTTTCTCAAGTAGTGGCTCAACAATTAATGAATAAGTTGGAATGCACTGTCACCAATAACGGGTTAATCCTAAGAAGCCCTACAGTGGTTTTTCTTTGTTGTTTGGGAGGTAGGCTGTTTTCTAACAGACTGCAGTAAGGACTTATGAGCAGTCCCATGGACTTGCTCTGAGACATAGATATTTAACGTTCTGTTGGCTAAGTTGCATTTTATCTTTTGGTACTTCGTGGCCCTTTTATCTGCTTTCTGTAACAAAATTATATCTTTAAGTTGGGAATCATATGAGGGAGAACCCAATAATAAACTATCTATGTAATAAATTAAAGCACTCATGAAAAACTGCACATCTTATAAATCAGTCTTAAGAATTTGAGAAAAAAATAGTGTATCCCTGTGACACACAGTTAACACACACTAACACTCCTCCTGTGTGAATGTTACATAACAAGGTGTGTGGATTAGGTATCATTGGATAAGAACGAGTGGCTATCTTCTTTTTGGCCCAGAGGTCTTGCACAAATCTCTACCCACTTCCATTTATTAAGGGAAGGTACAATAGATTCTAAGTTCTTTTCTCATTATTCTTCTAGGATGAGTTTGATTTTTGTCAGGACTTCTTGATTTAGAGGTGGTACTTTATATTTGGCAAGGGTTTACTTATATCTACTGTTATCCCAATTGGACATGTTAGTTATGATTTCTATTACTCTGATTATACCATGACCAGAAGCAACCTGTGAAGGAAATAGATTACTTCAACTTACATGTCTCAATCACAGACAGTCATGGAGGAAAGTCAGGGCAGAAATGAAGGCAGGAAATGAAGCAGAGATATTGGTGGATCTCTGGTTACTGGCTTGTTTCTCATGGCTTGTTTCTCATCCTTTTTTCTTATACCACCCAGGAAAGACCACTTGCCCAGGGGTAGCACTCCCTCATACTAGGTTAGGCCCAAACATACCAATCATTAATCAAGAAAATGCCCCCATAGTCTTTCCATCAAGCCAATCTGTGTCAGGAAACTTTCTAAATAGAGGTTCTTTCTTCCCAAATGACACCAGCTTGTGTCAGGTTGCAATAAAGCCGGCACAGAGCAGCTGATCTCATTTGTTCTGTGTCTCTTAAGGATTTTGCCCATTACCTCTCTGGTGCTTGTTAATGGATACAAGAGTCAAATGACACCATGATAGATAAGGAAAGGTGCCATAAATAAACAAGATGGCAAACTTCCAACTTTTTCTTCACCCAGGACAAACAGTTCATGGGCTTCTTTTCCTTCCAGCAAACCCCTTTCAGATGACTTGATGACTTGGACATTTTTTTGGCAGGGCCTAGACCTGTCTAAACTTGATGGGCTATGAGCCAATCAGCACACTCTCTTGTGTTCAGAAAGAAGGGACTCTTCCTAGCCCACCAACAACCTATAAAAATTCAGTCCCTCCTGAGGAAATTGATTCTCAATTCTGGATCCTCTTCTCCCTTGTATTCTCCCTTCCCACCCCACTCCTCTCTCTCTCTCTCTCTCTCTCTCTCTCTCTCTCTCTCTCTCTCTCTCTCCCTCTCTCTCTGTGTGTGTGTGCTGTTACTTCACTTTTAATAAAATTTGGTTGCTTGATATGACTGCAATTTTTTCTGTATTTTAATTCTTTATTCTACAGGGGGGGAAGACTCAATTCAGGATAGTAGGTTGTAAAATCATTAAGTCAGTGTAATCCAGGACAGACATTGAGAGGAGGGGAGAAAGTGGGCCAGCTGTTCTTGGCTTTTTCTTTAGCTCTGGAACAGGAAACACACACACACACACACACACACACACACACACACACACACACCAAGGTTAACATGCTAGAATCCCATAGCTAGACCCTTTCTAGCTATGGAAGGAAGTGTCCCCTTTCAGAGATTTTTAGCTCTAATATTATAAATCATTAAGTAAAGAAAACTTTTTTTTCAAAATTGCATATTGACAGCCACCCACTGGAGCCAAAGTTGATGATCATTTTGCATTAATTATTAATAGCTGGCTTCAGGAAGAGTTCATGAGCTTTACTCCTAATGAGATTGAATTGTTCACACTTGTTCTGCTAACCATAGTCTTCTCTGACTAGCAATGGGATTCTGAGAGCATCTTATTGTCTCTCTGTGTGCCAATCTCACTTAACTAAGTCAGAATATGTGGGACCATTAATAATGCAGTTCTAATACACTAGTTCTTTAAGGAAGTTAAGTCCTTTGGTAATCTAGCTGCTTTCTACCACCCTTACCAGAAACTTGCAAACAGAGACTAAATAATTCCCCTACTGCCCTGAGTGTAGTAAAAGGCCTGACTTGAAAAGTTTTTTATGTGAAAAATCCTTGTGAGACCAAAGGGGCATGATCTGAAGACTATCTTCATAGGGCAGAGGTGGTCCTCCTAGACTTTGTCTGGGAAGTAGTATTGAACTTACTAGTATTGAATTAGTAGAGAGTTTATACTGCCCTACTAGGAACCAAGAAGAGCCTTTGTGTCTTTCTTTCCATGTCTATGTGGTCCTTTGGAAAAAAAAAAGAGAGAGACCTTCTAAATGCAGATTGCACCTCCATAAAGCATTCTCAAGGAAATTTTATGCTCCTGATGCAATCATTTAGCTCAACCAAGTGTTTATAATCCACTCTCCTAGACACCAGAAAGAAGCTGATCCAGTGACACACCAGGTGCTCATCTTCTTGGAGGAATTGTTGCTACCTCTCAAGAGATCTAAACATACGCAAAGGAAATGGCCTTTGCCTCACCTGGACTCCTGAGAATGGTGGCTAAACCTAATAACCAGCTTTTATTATCAAAGAATTTGCAATAAATTGTCTTAAAATCAATGCATCAGGTGTATCTCTTGGGACAGGAAAACACACCCTGACAAAAAGGATACTTACAGGGTGGAGTTTAAAAGAAACATTCTGACAGGTGGTCCAGGGATGTAGGTATGTCATAAGAACAACCTCTTACATGGGCCTCTCCAGCCGCACAGGATCCAAAAGCAGGGCATTTACCCTAGGGAGAACTGTAGCTGCCCCATTTCCAAGTATCTCTTAGTCCTGACAGATACCTTTATAGGATGGCTAGAGGCTTCTCCAAATGAAAAGAGCCACAGAAGTGAGTAGGGTGTTGCTCTTAGAAATAATCCTTGAACGTAGGCTATATAAAAGTCTCTAGAGTGGCAATGAACTTGTTCTCAAGGCATAAATTACTCAGGGTTTGAAAAGCATTGGGTATTCAATATCTTCTACATTGTTCCTGGAGGCCACATCCTGTGGAAAGGTAGAAAAGGCTAATGATCTCCCAGGGAGATACCTAAGGGAACTAATTCAAGAAATGAAGTCTCCTTGGGTTACTCTATTGACTGTGGCCTTGCTCAGACTTAGAAGTACATCTGATTTCCAAGATCTCATGTCCTTCAAAGGTCTAGTGAGGCCTTTCCTCACTAATGACTGTATTAGACTCTGAAACAACCAGACTAAAGATTCACATCACCCAACTGAAAAATTCCAACAGATTTTGTCAGTGTTTTAGGCAATGCTTTTCAAGGAACAAGAAAGTAAGCATCCTCCTCCTCTATGGACTTAGTGTCAATCAAGGCATCAGACCCCAGTAAAACCTTGTTCATTGCCCATGGGAATGTGCATTCACTAATATCCAGTCCACCACTATGGCAGTACCAGTCATGGGATCAGATGTGTAGATCCCCATACCTGTGTCAAGCTCTGGATTACTACTGGCTCCTTTGAGATTGCAATGGACACCCTAGAAAATGTGGACTCCAATTCTACCTGTAAGCTATCACATGACCTTAAGCTGCTTTTCTTTTTTATTATTGGATATTTTATGTATTTATATTTCAAATGTTATTCCCTTTCTCAGTTTTCCCTCTGAAACCTCCCTCTCCCATCCCCCTACCCTGCTTCTATCAGGATGCTCCCTTCCCACCCACCCACTCCCACCTCACTACCTTGGCATTCCCCTACACTGAGGAACTGAGCCTTCACAGGACCAAAGGCCTCTCCTCCCATTGATGTCAGACAATGCCATCCTCTGTTACATATGTGGCTGGAGCCATGGGTCCCTCCATGTGTACTCTTTGGTTGATGGTTTAGTCCCTGGAAGCTCTGGGAGGTCTGGTTGGTTGATATTGTTGCTCTTCCTGTGGGGTTGCAAACCCCTTCAGCTCCTTCAGTCCTTTTTCTAACTCCTCCATTGGGGATCCTGTGCTAAGTCCAATGGTTGGCTGCAAGCATCTACCTTTGTATTTGTCAGACTCTGGCAGAGTCTCTCAGGAGACAGCTATATCAGACTCCTGTCAGCAAGCACTTGTTGACATCCACAGTAGTGTCTGGGTTTGGTGTCTGTATATGGGGTGGATCTCCAAGTGGGGCAGTCTCTGGATGGTTCTTTTCTTCAGTCTCTGCTCCACACTTTGTCCCCATATTTCCTTTAGGCAGGAGCCCTTCTGGGTTAAAAATTTGGAGATGAGTGGGTAAGGGCCAGTGTTCTATGGACTCAAGGCCACCTGGCTGAGCATTTCTCACTGTCTTTTTAGTTATTCTCTTTGGTTACCATATGTAGTATAACATTCCTTCCTGTATTTCCCTTAATCACAGGCTGAAGAAAGTGATGAGCATTGTACCATCACTGATTCTGTTCCAACTGGGCATTCATTTCAATACTAATACCCCATGAGATACATATTCAGGTTTGATGTTTTACTCCTCATTCTTTAGTGGAGACTACTTGCTCTTAAGTAGAAAGAGACTGTGCTAGACCTTTACAAAGGAGAATCCATCTTGGAAATATTCTCCTATCTTATCCTAGACCTAAACATTCATTCCCTGCTTGACGACACCTATTTGATATACCAAGACTATTGAGTCCTTTTCTGTGCTCTTGTTAATACAATGAGTGCTCCTGGTCACAACTGGCTAAGAAACTATGAGGTTTACTCTCAGTCAAGAATATCTATGTGTAAACTCCATGAACCTGATCAGTTATGTAAAATTCACTGAAATGTAGAAACTGGCCCAAGAGCTCCATGCCCTGCATTTGTGGGATACTCTGGAGTCGTTGGATAAACACTCACAATTTCTGGGCTGTCTGTGGACTCATAGGTCTCCAAAGATCAATTTCAAGTTTAACATGACTAGATGGACTCACAAGTCTTACAAAACAGCCTCATCTTACTTACAACCAAAGGAGTCTAAGAAAACCTCTGTTACATCCAAACTTTTGCTTACCTGGGAATAAAACAGATGCTACTACCCTCACCCTAATCTTAGTGGACTTTTGTAAACTTCATTCAAGCAACAGCCTTCTGGTAGCTATCACAGTCCACAGAAACCATGGACCAAGGGTTACTCACAGTTGTGGTCTCTCATTCTAGCAAAAGAGACCTACTCAGGGGATTCAGAACAGCTCTAGGCAATTATATTGTATAACCTCAAAGGAGTCACACTCATTGGAAAATGACTTTGTGATAGTTTGAATGAGATAGCCCCCATAGGCTCATTTATTTCTATGCTTAGCTCCTCCCCCCATTGCTGAGCTGTCAGGGAAGAATTAGGAAGTATGGCTTTGTTGGACTCGCTGTGGCCTTGTTGAAAAAGATGTGTCACTAGAGGGGGGCTTTGATGTGTCAAAAGTTCATACCAGACCCAGTCTCCTCTCTCTCTCTCTCTCTCTCTCTCTCT
>NW_022196913.1:24138511-24145371 GCF_008632895.1 Mastomys coucha
CTCTCTCTCTCTCTCTCTCTCTCTCTCTCTCTATCTATCTCCCACCTAAGGATTAGCTACTTCTCCAGCATCATGTCTGCTTGTGTGCCACCATGCTCCCTGCCATGATGATGATGGACTAAGCCTCTGTAAGAAAGCCCCCAACTAAATTTTCTCTTTTATAAGAGTTGTCTTGGTCATGGTGCCTCTTTACAGCAATAGAACTGTAACTAAGACTCCTTATCCAAAAATAAGCTTAAAAAGTTGGCTTATTATTCCAAAGGGAAGTAAGAGCTAGAATATCCCCAACTAAAGAAAATTTGGGATTAAAGGAATGGATAGCATGAGCAGTGCATATCTGATAAAGCCTCCATGATGGTCATGGAAGGCACTGTATCTGAGTTCAACAGGCCTGCTGGATATTTAAATGTGATCTGAATGATCCACTGGTCCACCTTTCTAAATCTAACACTATTTCCACTGTTTTGGGTAAAAATGGTCTCTCAGAACTATAGTGAGACATTTCTTGTCCTGGTTGCATGTGTTCTTTGAATAACTGAGGTGATATGACCCTGTCCTCAAACTCACAGTTGGGAGAACTTATTCAGAGCACCTTTGTTATATAGAGGGGTCACTACTAACAATCCTATACAGAAAAACCCAATGGGATGATATTTCTCTCTCAAACTTCCAACTTTAAAATAACACATACTCTTTCCCTAAGAAAAACTGGATCCAAATTTTACATAGGTGTGGTCCCCTGATGTCCAATTCCACCAAGAATTATTCCTGGTTCATGAGAAACAGCATGGCTTTGTCAGCAGGGCATGTTTGATGATACTCATGCTCTCAATGAGATTTCCTAATGCGTCCTCTCCTCTATAGGACTCTGGTGCATGGTCCAACCAATTGCACAATTACATTCCACCCTATTAAACAAATCTATATCAACCATATGTGGAAGGAGTCTCATTAACCTCATCTCTCCGTGTTCCTTTTGAGGTTGTGATAGAAGAGACCCAATGGCTGACTTCCTAATTCAAACTAACTGATGGAAGACTCTTGAGCAAACAGCCTTCTTTGCAATGCTCACCTTAAGGTAGACAACAGTAGCAAAGATATCATTAACCTCACTGACAGCTTACCGAAGCAGGCAAAGCAATGTTGGATGGTGTTCTTGCCTGTTGTCTTAACCATGCTTTCTGCATGATTTATACTAATAATCTCACCTTCTTCATGTTACAGGTTCTTTCTCACCTGGATAACACACTGGCGTTGGAGACACATTGTCATCAAATGGCTTTACTTCATTCCAGACCTCTGCCATTGGCTAAGTTCTTCTGTGACCTCTCAGACTGACACTCATCAGAGGCACTTTGACTACAGTCTTGCCCTGTTCTACCCATTTTGTTTGCCAGAAAACAACCAAAGTAGCCTTTACCCCCCAGCCTCTGGGAGGGATGATGTGGAAAGATTCAGATACTCTAACAGGCAGACAGACAAGGAGTCCAAATTTAATAAGATAGCAAACTTCTGGCTGCTTCTCCACCTTAGACAAAGATTTCGTGGACTTCTATGATAGTTTGAATAAGGGTGTCCCCACGTATGCCCATAGGAAGTGGCACTGTTAGGAGGTATGACCTTGTTGGAGTAGATATGTCCTTGTTGGAACAGTGTGGCTCAGTCTTCCTTCCTGCTACCTGTCAATCTAGAAGTAAAACTCTCAGCTTCTCCAGCACCATGTCTGCCTGCATACGACCATGCTTCCCACAATGAAGACTAAACCTCCGACTAGACCAAAACAGCAGCAAATGGTTTTGCAAGTGTTAATTTTAAGAGGGAAATGGGGAAGTCTGTGTTAGGATGAGCTAGGACACGTTGGCAAGTTCTGATTGGGATTAATTATTTTAATTAAGATAGTCAAAATAATGAGTTTTGGTTGCTGGACTTTGATGTTTTGAGAGTTGGACCTTAGTGATCAGTCTCAGGGATGTGGGAATAGACCCAAATAAGAGAATAGATCTTGTTGGCCAGCTTTAGGAATGTAATCCAATTAATGGGAAAAAAATAAAAGGAAACACTTACTAATGTCATACTTGCCTGGCTCAGGCCTGCTACAGCCCTTCAGCTGATCTAACTAGATTTTCTTTTAAGGTCTCTCTTGGGAACTCATGGCCCCTCTTAAGAAAGAGCTGATTTACATTTCTTATAATCTCTTTTAATACAGCCAAGACATTTACAACAATTAGAAATTACTTTGTCTTTTCGCAAACAGAGCTATTTGGTAGATCCCTTTGTCTGGGAGATGACCTACTTCAATTGGAAGCTCATAATTTTTGTAGTGATGTGCCTTTCCTTTCTTTCTAATTGTTCTTAAGGTTAGCCTGCTAAAATGATAAAGGCATCTGTGGGAAATGAGGCCCAATGCGTCCAAATCTTCCTCCAGGCCTACCATAAGTGCAGAATTTAACAAGGCAGAATTTCTACAATCCTCCAAGTTCTTAAAGGAACTCCAGAATGCTATTTAAATGTATTTCAAATCTGACCTGGAAGTCACATCTTATCTTACATAGCAGTATTTTGGCTCAGTCAATAACTTGTGGGGACAAATTTAATCATAACACTGAGGTAGCCCCCCAACTCACAGTGGACACTTTTAGAATCAGCATCTATATTATTAAAGTCCTCAAGGGGTTTCCTCCATTCTGCCAAGCAAAACCATCCTGTACCTTGATTCCTAAAGCTAATAATTGAATTCATTGGTATAAGGCAGAAAACCATGGCTCATTTCTCAGTAGGGTGATCTGAAGTTCTTTAGCAAATCCTAGAGTATCCTGATATAGGTCAAAAAAACTTTTAAGCAATGAATTCAGCTCTTTTTTTTTTTCTGGTCCAGGGATGGTATCCGGATACCTGTCCCTCTGAAAACAAACCATTCAGTTTTTGCTTTTAACAAAAAATTTTGTTACCCATAGGAATTCTTTAAACCTGGTTAGGAATTGTTAGTCTTCTTGGGAAGTGCCAGTGAGAAGGGTAAGATGGTGGTGTGCTGAAGGAGGAAAAAGCTGTGGTTCTGATAGAGGAGGCACAGGTAGATCAGGATAGGTAGAACAGGGTAGAGGAGTGAGATAGGTGGAGCGCAGGGAGAAGGAGTGGGATAGGTGGAGCACAGGGAGAAGGAGTGGGATAGGTGGAGCACAGGGAGAAGGAGTGGAATAGGTGGAGCACAGGGAGGAGTGAGATAGGTGGAGCACAGGGAGAAGGAATGGGATAGGTGGAGCACAGGGAGAAGGAGTGGGATAGGTGGAGCACAGAGGGATAAGTAGAACACAGGGAAGAGTGAGATAGGTGGAGTACAGGGAGAAGGAGTGGGATAGATGGAGCACAAGGAGAAGGAGTGGGATAGATGGAGCACATGGAGAAGGAGAGAGATAGGTGGAGCACAGAGGGATAAGTGGAACACAGGGAGGAGGAATGGGATAGGTGGAGCACAGGGAGGTGGAACAGGATAGATGGAGCACAGAGGGATAGATGGAGCACAGGGAGGAGGAACAGGATAGGTGGAGAACAGGGAGGAGGAGTGGAATAGGTGGAGCACAGTGGGATAGGTGGAGCACAAGAAGGAGGAGCTGGATTGATAGAGCACTGAAGACTAGGTGGAGCACAGGATGAAGAAGAGTAACATTGTTAAGAATTTACCTTAATTTAACACAATCTCTAGTTTTGTTAATCTCCTGTTCTTTGGTATCTTTCTTTAATCCTGATACTGTTTCCAGAACCCTCTTATTCATTTCCTGTAAATTGACAATCTGGTTTCTTCTTTTTCAGCTTCTAAGTTCCAATCAAAGTGAGCTGCCCATTCACTATCATTCCTTATTGCCTAGAACTTCTTGTTTTATGTAAAAATACACATTGAGGAAACAGTTTATATTTAGCTAGGTCTCCCGATTTTTCCAAATACTTGCAAGTTGAAAGTCTGTAATTATCACACATAAAACCGGCTAGAATACCAGATGGCAGTGTGTCTATAAACACTTCCTCCTTTGAAACCTTGTGTCTACCTCCTATCTTCCCACCCCCATTTATCTACACCTCTGCTTTTTTTCCTTTTCTTTCTTTCTTTTTTTTTGTTTTTGTTTGTTTGTTTGTTTGTTTTGTTTTGTTTTAGTTTTTCTAAAAACTAGCAAGAAGCCTTTCTATGCTAGCAAAGGGATGGTATTTTATGTCAGGTCTGTGTGCCTCTTTGGGATTGACCATCTTCTCCAACTGGGCCTCGGGGTTAGTTATCCTGCATCCTGTGTGTTTATAGAAACGCGAGGATGCATATGTCTTTTACAAGATGAACCAATAAAGTTCTTTGTGACTGGGAACAATTGCTGTAATCTTTGGCAGGAGCTTATAAACTTCCCAAGCTAAAGGCAGAAGGCTGCAATAAGCAAAAGCCACAGGAAAGTACAGACTTGGGTCCAGGAGGAGTGTCAGGAGACAAAGGTCAAATGGTGATAAATCAAATGTTCAAAAATCAAACAGAACAAAGACAAACCTGTTAGAAACCAAAACACCTTTAAAGGTCTAAAAACCACACAAATTTAAACACACACACACATCAGAAACTGTAATCCTTCCAACGGAAACAAATGGACACTTTAAAGCTAACTGTCTGATAGCAAACCAAAAAGGCATCACCCCAGGAGTAAGATCCTAAAAACCTCAGCTCAGAACAAACCGATAGACCATCAACCAAATTCAGGCAGGTTCAAGTCCCAGGGAGAACTCATCAACTCCCATGGAAGGAAGCAGTGCCAAAAGGTCTCCACAAGGGAGCCCTGTGCTGGTACCTGGCACGGATCCAGCTCATTCCATCAAGTGAAAAATGGATTGGTTTTTAGGGCCTCGTGTTGGGCTGCCAAGAACTGTCAAAAAAAGAAATGTCTCTGACCTCAAAAGAATAAAACAAATTTATTCTGGAGCAAAATATATGTGAGCATGGTCCAGGAACACAGACTTAGGGTATAGCAAATACCATGCTTCAATGAAGTAGCAACTTTGTGACACTTTTATAGAAACAGAACAAAGGTCACAAATTAAGGTACCTTTCAAATATACTGGTGGAAACATTGCTCAGGTGGTTGTAGAAAAATGGGAAAAGCTGTGTTTAAGGTCGGCAGATGCTATGGGAATGACATGGCTAGCTTTAGCCTGGCCTGCTAAGATCAAAAGGTTTCCCCTGCTAGTCATGGGATGTTAGATAGGACACAGAGGTGAATATGAATAGCTAATGGGGGGGACAAAGACAGCTCAAAATAAATTTTAATTAGGTTCTGGACCTGCAACCATTCCGACCTCTGTAACTCCTGCTATTCTAATCAGTTAAATGGCTTTGCAGAGGGTTCAACAGAAGGGGCAGTTTCTCGGAACATTCATTCACATAAGTAAATTATAGTTAATAGGGTATTGTAGTTGAAGTGGTATGTAACATCTGAGACTATATCACTGTGTCAGAACTTTCTGTTATCTTAACAAAATAACTGAGGCTGTGTAGTTTCTAAAGAAGTGCAGTTTGGTTTACAGTTTTGTGAATTCCAGAGCATGGCAAAGTATCTGCTCTGCTAGGGTCCCTTTGGCTGTGTCAAACATGGTTGATGGCTTTGAGGGGAGGGTACCTGTGAGAGAAAGAGATCATATACAGAGGTTGCAAGAAAGAGATACCAAAGATGTCAGCCTTTCCCTTTTCATAACAACACCAGAAACTCAGTGGTATCCTACAGAAATCTTTTCATCCTCTATCAGTTAGTCCCTCAGTCAAACCCATGTCACTCCAATGAGCTGTCCACCACTCACAAGACCCTACCTCTTAGAGGCCCCACCACCTCTTAATAATGCCACATGGAAGACCACGTCATCGGCACTTGAACTGTAGGGCAATAAACTGTAGCTGTCAGAAAAATGTCACAAATCACTCCTTACTCCCCGTCCCTTCTTTCCTGAGTCATTCACTCTGAGTAAATGCCAGCCACCATGTTGTGATGTGCAGAGCCTTTCGTTTTCCTTGAGATCCCTCTGGCCTGTGATTAGGGTTCATACAGAGGGGCAGAGGGCTCCTGTGCTCCTCCCTGGACCCCAAAGGCATTATTTCACAGTCTTGTAGAGCTTGCTTTCCCTGCTTTCTGATGATAAGAGGCCAACACACCCTGCCATTTCTAAAAATAGCCCATCTTCTCAAGTTCATTTTCACCTAATAAGATGATCTCTTTAGGTAAGTAGTTACTCAAACAACCAATCAAAAACGTGTTTCCAAATTAAGACCTTCCTAAGACGGAAGGCTGTACTTAGCACGGCTCACTTTTCATGTATAGTGAACACTGATTATGTACACTCATTGTCTACAGTGCTTAAGTGACTAAATTGAAACTACTCTTGTCTACTGAATTTTCACGAGGATTTCCATTTCAAGTAATATCAGATATTATGTTATGAATAAGTTAGTAACAAACCATAAGTTTATGTATTTTATTAACAGAATTTTGCACAATATATTTTGATCATATTCACCTCCTCTTCCAGCTGTTCCCAGACCTACACCTACCTCCTCACCCACCCAATTTCTGTTCTCTTTCTTCTTTATGTTTTTTTAAAACCCATTCAGTCCAATTTGTGTCACCCAAATACAGACTGGTGTGAGGTATGTCCCTGAAGCATGGTCAATCCACTATGGGTCACACCATTAAAGAAAACTGATTCTCAAGACTGATTCTCAAAGGTGCACACCTTTGAACCCAGGCCTCAGGAGGTAGAGGCAGGCAGATCTCTGAGTTTGAGGGCAGGTTGGTGTACAGATTGAGTGAGTACCAGGACACCAGAATTATACAGAGAAATCCTAT
>NW_022196913.1:24145381-24199488 GCF_008632895.1 Mastomys coucha
GAAGAACATTAAAAAGAAATAATAATTAAAAACCTGATTCTTCCCTCTCCCAACAGCTATCAGATACTAATATCTCCTTAACTAAAGGTTGGACTTTACTCCCCATGCCACCCTACCAGAATTTGATCTAGCTTGACTTTCTGTAGTCCTTGTGCATGTTTTCACAATCTCTGCAAGTTCATATATACATTGTTGTGTCTGGAAAACATTGTCTCCTTGGAGTTATCCACCACCTTTTCCAACCTCCCTGTCTTCCTCTTTGGCAGTGATCCTTGCTTCTTGGGGTTAGGGGTTGGATATATACATCTATTTAGCATGATCGGTTTTCAGTCTCTTATTCTCTGCTTGTGGACCAATCAAAGGTCTCTATGTTGTGGTTCACAGATGAGAGTCACAGGATGCACTGATATATGGATATAACAGTAAGTTAATGGGGCTATTTTAATACCATACCCATTTAGCAGAATAATAGTTGTAATTCTCTGCTCGGGTTTATGCCCTACCTACTTCCAGGTCCTTGCCACTATTGCACCATTGGGAATATCTTGCTGGACTCACAGGGTTCAGAGTTGAGCAAGATTAACTATTATTTTTCTCCTTTAGTAGTTTGTATAGCACCTTCTGGTACTATGAAAGCTAGCCAAGGGGAATAAAGCCTCTGGGTCAGCAACTGTTCAATTTCTTAATATTTATAACCCAAGTATGTGATATCTTCAGCAATAAGAACTTATCAAGTTCTAAAGGATAACTGTGACAATTAGCCTGTGATGTTTAGAGGTATATGGGACCTAGGTGGCCAACAATGCAAAAAGACATAACCCATTCCTGGTACTGGGTTAGGTATTTGTGTGTGAGTGTGTGTGTGTCCGTGTCTGTGTGTGTGTGTGTGTGTCTGTGTGTGTGTCTGTGTATGTGTATGTGTGTGTGTTGTTTTGTTTTTGTCTTGAGATTCTCCTCAGACACACCAGATAAGGGCATCAGATCCTATTACAGATGGTTGTGAGCCACTATATGGTTGCTGAGAATTGAACTCAGAACTTCTGGAAGAGCAGTCAGTACTCTCAAACACTGAGTCAGCTCTTTAGCCCTAATTTTTTTTTTAATGCTTTACCAGCTGCAGTTATTTGGCTATTGTCCAGCACTCAAATCTTTCTTTAAAGGATTTCTAAGCTATGTCAATTCCTGCCAAAATATATAGAGAGAGATGGACAAAGGAGGGTGGCAAGGAAGAAAAAGATGAGGGAGGAAGAGTGGAAAGCTGCTGAAGACTCAAGGGGCAAGGCACTGCTGCTTCTTAGGAGAGAGCCTGACACAGAGTCAGACCTGTGACTTCTCAGTGCAAGCAACTGAACCAGTTCTGCAGGCCTGTTTCTGCATCAGCACTAGATAGCGGCACCTTTCTCCCCGCTCCACACTGACTGCAAGGCTGACTGAGAAGCTAAGATGGTATTGTAATACTAGAAAGTTGTTAAGAAAGGACTGTGAAGTGACTGGCTTAAATAGAACCATTTGTGGGATTGTCCGTTTGCTTGTTCCTCCAGTTGACTGTGGGAGGCCTAAGACCACCATGTCAGCAAGTCTGGTGTCTAGCAGAGTCCTAATGTGTGAATAATTGTCTTGTATTCTTTTCTCACGTGATAGAGAAAGGGGTGCTTTCTCATGTCTCTTCATATAAGGACATGAATATGTCACAAAGTCTCTATTAGTATAACCTAATTAACTCCCAAAGATACTGTAAGCAGCATCACAATGGGGATTAGGACTTCAACACATTAATTTGGACGAAGGACAAAAATATTCAGTACATAGCACTGAATCTTTACTAGGTAAGATTCTCCAGCAAAATAAAACCAGAAAACAGAGGGGGAGAATGAGAATGTGAGGATTTGGCTCGCACAACAATAGAGGTTGAAAAAAATGCATTGTTTGTTTGGAGTCTGTCATCTGCTAGAGAGAGACATGAGAAAACTTACAGCAGCATGCGGTGCTGAGTGTGGCTGAGACCGAGGATGCTAAGGCCGTCTCAGCACAAAGACTGCGGAGGAGACATACTTCAGCCCAAGAAATCCCCCAAAAGGCCTGAAATCTTCTTTCCTTCCTCTGTATCCTATTAAGACCCTCAGAAGACTGAAAGACGCTGCGCACAATGAGCCAGTCTCGTCCCTTAAACACCCTCACAGACCCATTAGAAAGAAAATGTAGCCACATACAAGATCATCATTTAATGATCAGTTAAGTTAGTACAATAAGATCAACTCCTGTAGTAGGTCACAAGTCTCTTAAAGGAGTTATGAGGATAGAAATGGCCTCCAGCAACACCAGCAATTCCTAAGCCTGCTCTGCCAAAGGTACTCCTACTGTGCTGCTGGGCACACAAAGGCTTCTCAAGGATTTTAGGATGCTTGGCTCCCTTGAAGCCCCTTATGGGTGATTATCCAGAAAATGAACCAAAAATATTTGCATCGACTCCCTGTTACATCATACTTTACCAGACACTTGTATTTTCCTAACCCAAAGTCGCATCTCTAGAATGATCACAAATGCTAAAACAAAAGACATGAAAATCACTGTAATCTCTCTGAGAACACAACAGCCAAGGTCCAAATTATCGTTGAACCCTATAAATACCACTTAAACATCCAATAACACACAACTGTCCACTCCCTCTCCTCCCTCTCCCTCCATGGCAGTGAAATACTCTCTGCCTCTAGGACTAAGGATTTTAAAGATGATGTCCCAAGATCTTACCTAAAGCCAAAACCATCTAAGTTTACAAAAGCCCCTGTGAGCTGCAAAGACTAGGGCATGTTCTTTCCTAACATGCCCCCCACTCCCATCTCTCCAATGTGTGATGACTAATAAACCATGTTCTCTCACTACCCATTCCAATTGTACCACTTGCCTGTGACATGGTGTTCTGTCCAAAGCTTCATGGAATGAATCACAGATGGTCAGAGAGAGTTTTTCTCTCTACGGGCAGTTAGCAAGTTTGTCAACTGTTTTTTCAGGATAAGAAATTGTGGCAACTTTGCCACAGAGAATCAAAGCACCCCATTAATGTGACAGAACTGAAACTGTGCCCTGCACAAATGGGGGTGAAGGTCAATGTGTGTGATAGGATGTGATTCATGGGCAGGTGGGTGTTGAAAAGCCCAAACCCCAGAAATACTAGGATTGTCATTGTCATCCTTTCTATCAACAAAATTAGCTTGTTCTTGTCCAATAATAAAATGCTCTAATTTGTATCAGTCCATTCTGGCTTTGGGTGAGTCAAGGGGAGGGGAAGTCAAAGAGTTTTCTGTAGTTTCCTCTTTACGGTTGAATACAGATCCACTCCAAGATCCTTCCCACAGCCTGTTAACCAGGTACCATATCATGAGAGTCCAGTGCCTTCAGGATAAACCCTTCACTCTCCAAGCCCACTTGTCTGTCTGCTTCTAGGTCTTCACTCTGGAGCACCCTTCAGTGGCCACCAGATATGTATTTGCTAAGCCCTGGATTTGTGGAGAATGGTCCCTACTCTTAGCAACTAAAGAGTTTTTCAGGACTTTTTGCCTTAACTGCCAGCAAAGACATGGATTCGCAAAAGCCATCTTTTTACATCACACCAAACACTAGGCCACATTCATGTCAAAAACCCTAGAAGAATGAGCAACTTTAGTGATTAGAGTGGGGCTTCTGTCATGGATGGATATATCCCTAAGAAAGAGCAAGTTCTCCACTGCTGAGCAGATTAATGCAAAAGGATTGCTTTCTGGAGCCTTCCAGCTATGTCCACCTCTGCCCTCTCTTGTAAGCCACATGTCAGGGGCACTGTTGATGTCTGTAATAGATAACATTGTGTGCTAGCCTTGGGATCACTTCAGAATGGGATATCCTTTGTTCCTGTTGCCTTCGAGGCTACCAGACAAACAGCCATCAGCTTTTAAACATCTTGGGCCTTTTCTAGGCAACCAGGAACTGCCCTGCCCATGCGGTATTCTGCCAGAGACTATACACAGTGGGACATAAAAGCAACTTCTATTTGCTCCAACTTAGGATATCTGCAGTTCAAATCTCCCAGTGGAGTTAGCCAAGCCCTTGCTGGGGACCACAGAGCAACCAGAAGCAAGTGTCAGCCTCACCTGTTGCCTTCTCTTTCCCCTACCCAAGAATGCTTCTGAAAATATCCCATCTCCTAACTTCCATCCAGAGCCCAGTCTGTGACAGAGCTGCATACTGTATCTGCCATCCCACCTCCAAGTCCTGCTGCAACCATGCCAGGAGTGTGGCACACAGACCGCTTCCAGCCTCAAGCACTTCAATAGAGGCCATCCACAGGTGCACGCTGGAGAACGGGAGCCTGCACATCCACCTGTCTCCCAGCTTGGCTTTGAGGTGTTAACTCTAGGTTCTCAGACAATCCCCAGAAGGACCCAGCTTTAGCTACACCCACAGGCCCCCTCCATAATAAACTCTTCCCACCTCGCTGCCTCTCAGTCCATTCTACCTCCTCATCTGCCACTTAGTGTCCAAGTTTTTGCCCTAAGATCTGCCTCTGAGTGGCTTGGAAGAAATCAGGACATCCTTCTTCACTTTTAATTGTGCTGGAAGCTCACCTTCTTAAGAATAAGAGCTAGAAAAAGACGAGGCATGCTAGTGAAAATGGGGACAGCAGCCTTGGAGCACCATGGTGCTCCTAATGCCCAGCCAGTATCAGAGAATTTCACGGTGAGATTTCTTAAAGGAACATACATCCTGACACCAACTTTGTTCCAGTTCTCTGTACTAGAATGGCCTGTGAGCCACAAGGAGTGGGCCCTCCACAAGCCAAATGACAACAACGAATGCTCCTTACTATGGTAAAGAAGAATGCATACATGCATGAAATATTATCTAGAACCTCATGCCTTCACATTGGCAAAATCTTCACCATTTCATTTATTTGGAAACTGAGATGCAAAATAATCATTTTCTGTAGCCTCTCAGACAATGCAGAGACAGAATTCAAATCTAGATCCAATCACTTTCAAAGAGCATGTTCTTCACAGGAAGGTGGGAGGTCTCTGAAAGCTACCAAGGTCCAGACATACTAGCTAATAGTCTCCTGATAGAAAACAGCTAACCAAGGCAATTTAAATGTTGGAAAGGTTTATCTTGGTTCACAGTTAAAGTGTACAGTCTATCATGGTGAAGGAGGTATAGTAACAGGACCCTGAGGCAACTGCAAACATTGCCTCACAAGTCAGGAAGCAAACAGAGGCTGGTGGGTGCTACCCGCTCACCTCTTTTTATTCATCCTGGAACACTAACCCCTGAAATGGCGTCTCCCAGGTTAGGAGGACCTTTCCACTTCAGTGAACACAGCCAAGAAAGTCCCTCTCAGACTAGCCAAAAGGTGTGTCTTCCGGGTGCTTCTGTATCCTGTTAAGTTGGGCATCAGCGTGAACCATCCCACCAGCCAAGCCAGTTCTAGGCAATGTGAGCTCCATGGGGTGGAAAGTGGAAACAGTGGGCGCTGTGTGCTGCAGGAGTGAGCCTTAGACCAGATCCCAGGAAACAGCTCCCAGAGCACCAGGTCAGAAAGTTAGGTGACTTCCCAGTGGGCAGCAGCCTCTGAGAAAGGCACCCAGTGCCATGAGGCCCTAACCCCTGCCTTAGTTTCCCTCTCATCTTCAGTAAATCAGGAAGCAGGAATTAAAATGTGCAAATAAACTTATTTACAGTTTGGACAAACAGTGGGGGGGTGGGGGCTGGGGAGAAATCTAATTTCCTCCCCACTGTGCCTGTGATCATCCGGTAGTTTATAGAAAATCAATCCTGAGACAGAGCCAAAAGGAATGCAAATTTAGCCTTGAGACAGTTTAACCCATGATTTCCTGGAAGAAGTTGACTTGGGCCTCAAGTTGACTGTTGGTTCCATTCTCTGTAATGTAGGTAATTTTAATTTTTAATTCAAGTGCAAAGAGAAACAATGTCAAGGTTTCCATAGGATCGTGGATACAATTTTCATCACCTGTTCTGGGCCTGGCAGACTCGTTTGTCCTGAAGTCCATTCCTTGGATGGGTATAGAAATGAGATCTTTTGCATTTCCCCCCTGCTTTGGAAGTCAGATTTGAGCTCAGACTACTGTGTGCTTGTGAAATACAGAAGAACAAAATTCTCCCCTCTAGAGTTTACAGCATCTCCTCTATGACAGCCCAGGGCCAGTATGGCTTCTGCATGCCATCATGTACAAATGTAGGTCAGCTGACAGCGCTCTCCTGGGGAGGGACTCCAGGTTCTACACTGCGCCCTACAGCTTTCCCCTTTTAGCCAATACTTACTGAGCGCTCTTGAGATGAAGACAGACAGGGAGGTAACCTATTGAAGTAAGTTTTTAATCTCAATCAGGAGTTTCTACCTCCGCCCTGGATTATTCAGTTCCCAGATAAAAGACACACAACTTTTATATTTATAAAAAGCCATCAAAGCACGAGACATCTAAGCTATTAGTCTCAACTTCCTTATCAATAACCTCAAATTAGAGCTTGCCATATTCCATCTGGGTTGCTCTTAATTCCGATTGGCCAGCCCTCATGGCCATGTTTTTATGACTCACCTACATCATTGGGTCTTCTGTTCTCTCACCTTCTGCTTCTCCCTTCTCCTCGTGGTCTCTTGACACTGTCTACTCTTACCTCTTAGGATGTTCTGTTCTTCAATGGTCACAAACACACATGACCACATATACATACATATATGCAGCATACATACATACAGGCATACATACATACATCCACAGACAGATAAATATAATTTTTTTATGTTTTATTAGATATTTTCTTTATTTACATTTCAAATATTATCCCCTTTCCTGATTTCCCCTCAGAAAGCCCCCTCTCCCGTGCCCCCTTCCCCAGCTCGCCAACTCACCCACTCCTGCTTCCTGGCCCTGGCATTCCTATACATTGGGGCATAGAGCCTTCAGAGGACCAAGGGCTTCCCCCCCCCCCCATTGATAACAGAAAAGGACATCCTCTGCTACGTATACAGCTGGAGCCATGAGTCCCACCATGTGTACTTTTTGGTTGGTGGCTTAGTCCCTGGGAGCTCTGGGGATACTGGTTAGCTCATATTGTTCTTCTTCCTATAGGACTGAAAACTCCTTCATCTCCTTGGGTCCTTTCTCTAGCTCCTCCTGTGCTAAGAGGACCCTGTGCTCAGCCAATGGTTGTCTGTGAACTTCCACCTCAGTATTTGTCAGGCACTGGTAGAGCCTCTCAGGATACAGCTATAACAGGCAAGCAAGCACTTGTTGGCATCCACACTAGTGTCTGGGTTTGGTGAGTGTATATGAGATGGATCCCCAGGTGGGACAGTCTCTGGATAGTCATTCCTTCAGTCTCTGCTCAACATTTTGTCTCTGTAACTCCTTCCATGGGTATTTTGTTCTCCCTTCTAAGAAGGACTGAAGTATCCACACTTTGGTCTTTTTCTTGAGTTTCATGTGGTCTGTGGATTGTATCTTCGGTATTCTGAGCTTCTGGGCTAATATCCACTTATCAGTGAAGGAATTCCATGTGTGTTCTTTTGTGATTGGGTTATGTCACTCAAAATGATATCCTCCAGATATCATTTGCCTAAGAAATTCATAAATTCATTGTTTGTAATAGCTGAGTAGTACTCCATTGTGTAGATGTACCACATTTTCTGTATCCACTCCTCTGTTGAGGGACATTTAGGTTGTTTCCACCTTCTGGCTATTATAAATAAGGCTGCTATGAACATAGTGGAGCATGTGTCCTTATTACATGTTGGAGCATCTTCTGGGTATATGTCCAGGAGTGCTATAGCTGGGTCCTCAGGTAGTACTATGTCCAATTTCCTGAGGAACCGCGAAACTGATTTCAAGAGTGATTGTACCAGTTTGCAATCCCACCAGCAATGGAGGACTGTTCCTCTTTTTCCACATCTTCACCAGCATCTGCTGTCACCTGAGTTTTTGATCTTAGCCATTCTGACTGGTGTGAGGGGGAATCTCAGGGTTGTTTTGATTTGCATTTCCCTGATGTAGAACATTTCTTTAGGAGCTTCTCAGCCATTCTGTATTCCTCAATTGAGAATTCTTTGTTTAGCTCTGTATTCCATTTTTAATGGGGTTATTTGGTTCTTTGGAGTCTAACTTCTTGATTTCTTTGTATATATTGGATATTAGCCCTCTATCAGATATAGGATTTGTAAAGATCTTTTCCCAATTTGTTGGTTGCCGTTTAGTCCTATTGATAATCCTTTGCCTTACAGAAGCATTGCAATTTTATGAGGTCCTATTTGTCAATTCTTGATCTTAGAGCATAAGCTATTGGTGTTCTGTTCAGCAAATTTTCCCCATGCCCATGTGCTTGAGGCCCTTCCCCACTTTTTTTTCTGTTAGTTTCAGTGTATCTGGTTTTATGTGGAAGTCCTTGGTCCACTTGGACTTGAGCTTTGTACAAGGAGATAAGAAGGGATCAATTTGCATTCTTTTACATGCTAACCACCAGTTGAGCCAGCATCATTTATTGAAAATGCTGTCTTTTTTCCACTGGATAGTTTTAGCTCCTTTGTCAAGATCAAGTGACCATAGGTGTATGAGTTCATTTCTGGGTCTTCAATTCTATTCCATTGGTCCACCTGTCTGTCACTGTAACAATATCATGCAGTTTTTATCACAATTGCTCTGTAGTACAGCTGAAGGTCAGGGACGGTGATCCCACCAGAGGTTCCTTTATTGTTGAGAATAGTTCTTGCTATCTTAGTTTTTTGTTATTCTAGATGAATTTGCAAATTGCTCTTTCTAACTCTGTGAAGAATTGAGTTGGAATTTTGATGGGGATTGCATTGAATCTGTAGATTGCAGCAAGATGGCCATTTTTACTATATTAATCCTGCCAGTCCATGAGCATGGGAGATCTTTCCATCTTCTGAGATCTTCTTTGATTTCCTTCTTCACAGACTTGAAGTTCTTGTCATACAGATCTTTCACTTACTTAGTTAGAGTAACACAGAGGCATTTTATATTATTTGTGACTATTTTGAAGGGTGTTGTTTCCCTAATTTCTTTCTCAGCCTGTTTATCCTTTGTGTAAAGGAAAGCCACTGATTTGTTTGAGTTAATTTTATATCCAACTACTTCACTGAAGTTGTTTATCAGGTTTAGGAGTTCTCTGGTGGTATTTTTGGTGTCACTTAAGTATACTATAATATCATCTGCAAATAGTGATAATTTGACTTCTTCCTCTCCAATTTGTGTCCCTTTGATCTCCTTTTGTTGTCTAATTGCTCTGGCTAGGACTTCAAGTACATTATTGCATAGGTAGGGAAAGAGTGGGTAGCCTTGTCTAGTCCCTGATTTTAGTCGGGGTTGCTTCAAGTTTCTCTCCATTTAGTTTGATTTTGGCTACTGGTTTGCTGTATATTGCTTTTACTATGTTTAGGTATGGGCCATGAATTCCTGATCTTTCCAAGACTTTTATCACGAAGGGGTATTGAATTTTGTCAAATGCTTTCTCAGCATCTAATGAAATGACCATAAGGTTTTTTTCTTTGAGTTTGTTTATATAGTGGCTTACTTTGATGGATTTCTGTATATTGAACCATCCCTGCATCCATGGGATGAAGCCTACTTGATCATGATGGATGATCATTTTGATGTGTTTTTGGATTCAGTTTCCGAGAATTTTATTGAGTATTTATGCAACGATATTCAAAAGGCAAATTGGTCTGAAGTTCTCTTTCTTTGTTGGATCTTTGTTTGGTTTAGTTATCAGAATAATTGTGGCTTCATAGAACAAATTGGGTAAAGTACCATCTGTTTTGACTTTGTGGAATAGTTTGAAGAGTATTGGTATTATGTCTTCTTTGAAGTTCTGATAGAATTCCGCACTAAACCCATATGGTCCTGGGCTTTTTTTGGTTGGGAGACTTTTAATAATGGCTTCCATTTCTTTAGGGTTTATTGGACTGTTTAGATGGTTTATCTGATACTTAACTTTGGTAACTGGTATCTGTCTAGAAAATTGTCCACTTCATCCAGATTTTCCAGTTTTGTTGAGTATAGGCTTTTGTAGTAGGATCTGATTTTTTTTTTAATTTCCTCAGTTTCTATTGTTATGTCTCCCTTTTCATTACTGATTTTGTTAATTAGGATACTGTCTCTGTGCCCTCAAGTTAGTCTGGCTAAGGGTTTAGCTTGTTGATTTTCTCAAAGAATGAGCTCCTAGTTTAGTTGATTCTTTGTATAGTTCTTTTTGTTTCCACTTGGTTGATTTCAGCCTTGAGTTTGATTATTTGCTGCCGTCTACACCTCTTGGGTGTATTTGCTTCTTTTTGTTCTAGAACTTTCAGATGTGCTGTCAAGCTGCTAGTGTATGCTCTCTCCAGTTTCTTTTTGGAGGCACTCAGAGCTATAAATTTTCCTCTTAGGACTGCTTTCATTAAACTCTAAAAAGTCTTTAATTTCTTTCTTTATTTCTTCCTTAACCAAGTTATCATTAAGTAGAGCCTTGTTCAACTTCCATGTGTATGTGGGCTTTCTATTGTGTATGTTGTTATTAAAGACCAGCCTTAGTCCATGGTGATCTGATAGGATGCATGGGATTGGTTCAATCTTCTAGTATCTGTTCGGGCCTGTTTTGTGTCTGATTATAAGGTCAATTTTGGAGAAGATACCATGAGGAGCTGAGAAGAAGCTATATTCTTTTGTCTTAGGATAAAATATTCTATAGATATATGTTAAATCCATTTGGTTCATAACTTCTGATAGTTTCATTGTGTCTCTGTTTAGTTTCTATTTCTGCCCATTGCTGAGAGTGGGGTGTTGAAGTCTCCCACTATTATTGTGTGGAGTGCGAGGTGTGCTTTGAGCTTTTGAAAACTTTCTTTTATGAATGTTGGTGCCTTTGTATTTGGAGAATAGATGTTCAGAATTGAGGGTTCATCTTGGTAGATTTTTCCTTTGATGAGTATGAAGTGTCCCTCCTTATCTTTTTTGACAACTTTAGGTTGAAAGTTGATTTTATTCGATATTAGAATGGCTACTCCAGCTTGTTTCTTGGGACTATTTGCTTGGAGAATTGTTGCCCAGCATTTTACTTTAAGGTAGTGTCTGTCTTTGTCACTGAAGTGGGCTTCCTGTATGCAACAAAATGTTGGGTTCTGTTTATGTACCCAGTCTGTTAGTCTATGTCTTTTTATTGGGGAATTCAGTCCATTGATATTAAGAGATATTAAGGAAAAAAGATTGTTGCTTCCTGTTATTTTTGTTGCTAGATGTGGGATTATGTTTTTTGTGGCTATCTTCTTTTTGGTTTGTTAAAAGAAGATTATTTTCCTGCTTTTTCTAGAGTGTAGTTCCCCTCCTTGTGTTGAAGTTTTCCATTTATTATCCTTTTAATGGCTGGATTTGTGGAGAGATATTTAGTAAATTTGTTTTTGTCATGGAATATCTTGATTTCTCCATCTATGGTTATTGAAAGTTTTGCTGGAATAGTAGCCTGGGCTGGCGTTTGTGTTCTCTTAGGGTCTGTATGACATCTGCCCAGGATCTTCTGGCTTTCATAGTCTCTGTCAAGAAGTCTGGTGTAATTCTAATAGGTTGCCTTTATATGTTACTTGACCTTTTTCCCTTACTGCTTTTAATATTCTTTGTTTTGTGCACTTGGTGTTTTAATTACTATGTGAGGGGAGGAATTTCTTTTCTGATCCAATTTATTTGGTGTTCTGTAGTCTTCTTGTATATTCATGAGCATCTCTTTCTTTAGGTTAGCGACGTTTTCTTCTATAATTTTTTGAAGATATTTACTGGCCCTTTAAGTTAGGAATCTTCACTCTCTTCTATACCTATTATCCTTAGGCTTCATCTTCTCATTGTGTCCTGGATTTACTGGATGTTTTGAGTTAGGATCTTTTTGGATTTTTGTATTTTCTTTGGTTGTTGTGTCAATGTTTTCTATGGTATCTTCTGTGCCTGAGATTCTCTCTTCTGTTTCTTGTATTCTGTTGGTGATGCTTGCATCTATGGCTCCTGATCTCTTTCCTAGGTTTTCTATCTCCAGAATTGTCTTCCTTTGTGATTTCTTTATTGCTTTTACTTCCATTTTTAGATCCTGGATGGTTTTGTTCAATTCCTTTACTTGTTTAGTTGTGTTTTCCTGTAATTCTTTAAGGGATTTTTGTGTTTCCTCTTTAAGGGCTTCTACATGTTTACCTGCATTCTCCTGTAATTCTTTAAGGGAGTTATTTATTTCCTTCTTAAAATCCTCTATCAGCATCATGAGATGTGATTTTAAATCCACATCTTGCTTTTCTGGTATGTTGGGCTATCTAGGACTTGCTGTGGTAGGAGAATTGGGTTCTGACAATGTCAAGTAGTCTTGGCTTCTGTTGGTAATAGTCTTTGTTTGCCTTTCACCATCTGGTTATCTCAGGTGTTACCTGTTCTTGCTGTCTCTAGCTGGACCTTGTTCCTCCTGTGGTACAGTAGGTCTGTGTCATCACCCCTGGGTGACCAGCTCTCTCCTGGCAGAATTTGTGCACAGAGGGCTCTGGAATAGCCCAGGTTCTGGGTACAGATGGTGGTCCAGAAGGATTCTGTCCCAGCTGCTCTACTGTTCTTCTGTTCTGCTTAAATGTAATTAAAAAAAAAAAAACTTTACTTAGAGAAAGGGTCAGAATTATCCAGCCAATGACACTGCCTCTCTCTCTTGCTTATAGTCTCTGCCTCGAGCAAACAATTCTCTTTCAATTTCTCTCTCTTTCTCTCTCTCTCTCTCTCTCTCTCTCTCTCTCTCTCTCTCTCTCACACACACACACACACACACACACACACACACACACATCATTCTCTCTGTGATGGCTAATCTTGGTTGTCAACTTGACTATATCTGGAACCAACTAAAAGCCAAAAAGCTGGACCTGCTGGTGGGAGATTTCCTTGATTGCTTCATTTGAAGTGGGAAGACACACCCTAATCTGGGCCATATTTGCCCACATAAAAAGACACAGAAGAAGGAAGCTTTTGCTTTTTGTCTGATCGCCCTCATCCTCAATGGCAAGTTCATCTATCCTGTTGCTGAGCCATTCCTTTGCTGGTATTAGAACCTGCTTCCTTCAGATTGACCACTAGAATGTCTTCAGGAAATCTTCTAAGATTCAAGTACTAGATTGGGACTTCTGAGTCATCCAGTTTCACAGACTAAACAACTATTGGATGTTAGACATTTTCATTGGGAGGCTATCTTTGTTGGAAGGCCCAAACATCACAGCCTCTAAACTACTCTAATCAATATATGCATATCAGTTTTATTCCTTTAGAAAATGCTAATACCCTCTTTATTATGTGTTCCCATGCCTGTCCTTTTCCCCCATACTGGGATCTATTTCTACCCCAAGTGGTAAACTTTTTCATTTTTGTTCAGGGTCTCTTTGGGTAACTTTCACTGGCTTAGACTCACCATGTAATAGGCTGGCTTCAATCTTTCAGGAATCTTCCTACCTCTGTTTCCCAAGTGTGGGGGAATATAAACATGTGATATTATGCCCCACTTAAACATAGAAGTCATAATTTTTTTCTCAACACAAGTAGACCTCACAAGAAATTCTAGAGCAAGTGCTAAGAGAGTAAAATTTCCACTTCACACTCCTGCCTGGGCAGGTAGGTGTGAAATAGCCCTGCGACCCCATCCACTTGGCCCCTGCTTACACACACTGCCATGGCTGTGTGCTCCTTTCTCTAAAGAAAAAAACTAGGTCAGCTATAAACAGAGAGAACATGAGCAATGTGAAGCCTTAGCTTTCTGCTGGGTTTCCGGAGGAGTGATCTATGTTACAAAGCTGTGGAGGTGTTCTTGGAACTCAGATGAGCATTTAACGGAGCAGGCTCAGCTGGCTTCACTAGTAAATACACACATCACTTTTATGGCAGGCCTGGAGAAGGTGAGTCTTCAGTGTGTGTTTTATTTTTATTTTATTTTATCTTTATTTTATACCCTGTGCTGCAGAGTAGGAGATAGTTTCCAGAAAACAGACCTTAAATGCTTGTGAATATTTTGTAGCTTGTGATGCCATCACAACAACATACATTCTCAGCCCTTTTTGTAGAATGATAATCTCGTTCACTGCATCCTTGATATATGCTGATATCTTTTTATCATCTTCATTTAACTAAAACAGTTCTGGCATTTTATGGATGCAGACATAAAGCTAGGAATTTGGCAGGGCCACATGAGATGCAGATATGCCATAGTTCTTCACACGGATTCCCCATATCCTGGAAAGGAAGAAGTTTATCACCTGCCTAGGTGCTCAGAAATTAGTAAGTCCCTCTATTTGTGGAATGCTTCTCCTTTAAATATGGACTACTTTGACTGAACTCGCTCCTTAGCAAGGGTGAGAGGGTCTAATAATCAATGTGCCTGCTGCATGAAGCTCAGTGCTAGAGAGAACCAGGGTACAGGAGCGAAATAATAGAAGTGCCCCAAAAAGAAGAAAGTGGCTCTTATTCTTCTAAAGCTTAAAATCTAATGAACTTTAAAACATGTCTTCAGGTGACTTAAGCTGACCAGAAATATATAGCTAGGAATGACATAATTTTCAGCTTTCATACCTCTACATTCTGTGCATGCCCTGTAGCCCACCCAAAGGGCTAGATGGACACTCCTCTGTACCATGTCTTACTTGTTTGGCTTTTATGGGAATCTAATCAAATAGTTTATGTGGAAGAACTATGTAAGCTAAGTTAATCCACACGGTACCATTAGGGAGCACTGGGTGGAGGAGCTCTAGCAGAGATAGGGCACAAAGAGGGCTATGTGCCTGTGTCAGTACCACCATATGCTGCCAGCCTCAGATGTAATTATTAGCATCACCAACATCAGCATAAACCAGATGAAATACCTGTCGGACTTTTTATCACACCAGGCTCAAGGCTTAGCACTCCCGAGTTAACTCTCAGGATAGATGCTATCTGATCTTTTACACATGCCTGTGCAGTAATGTCAGGGATCTGGCATGTAATTAATATATCTTAGGTGAAAGAAACATGACTGTCAGATATGTTTCTGTCTAGAATTGGTCATTTAGAATGCTGCCTCAGGCGACTTTGCCTTAACTGAACTATATCTTTCAACTAGTGAGAAAAAGGAGGAAAGAGGAATACACTTTGCGAGACTAAGTGTTTAACAAGATCTACAGACATCATAAAGTCTTCTAATATCCTTTCATCTTCATGGGCATGGAAAGTTTCTGGAAGGGTTCTCAAAAAGATTGTTACAGACTATTCAGATTAGGAAGGAAAAGAGAATCAGGCTGTAATTTCTTGAGTGATTCAGGCCCAGGCTGGGGACCACCAAGGCAGAAGCACTGTATGCTACTCAGAAGCATCAAGTTCCAAGTGGACCCTACCCCCACCCTACCCCAGACATCCCAGAGACCAAATGCTCCTACTTTCTCTGTTTTTTGTCCCCATGTTCTAAATGCCCCACATCACCCATCAAAAGTCAATCAAATACCAGAATTAAGAATTTTCCGGGGGGCTGTTGAGATGGCTCAGCAGTTAAGAGCACTGACTGCTCCTCCAGAGGTTCTGAGTTCAATTCACAGCAAACTCATGGTGGCTCACGACCATCTGTAATGGGAGCTAATGACCTCTTCTGGAATGTCTGAAGACAGTTACAATGTACTCATATAAATCGTAAATTAAATATATCCTTTAAAAAAAGAATTTTACAGATAGGACTGGGTATGTATCTTAATTAACAGAGTGTTTGCTTAGCATGCCTGTAATCCCAGCACTTGAAATACAAATGGCTGAAAGATCAGGAATTCACTGATATACATTGCAAGTCCAAGGTTAATCTGAGTTACATCAGGGTATTTCAGTAATAATCATGAGGGGGATGATGATGGTGAGTATTGACCATGATGATGATGATGATGATGGAATTGTTGTTATAGATGATGATGAATGAAGGTGATCATGATGATGTTCAGTTTCTGAGCCATATACTAGTTCAAAGTGATTATGTGTTTGGTTCATATCCCCCAGTGTAGACCTATGCCTCACTATACCCACTTTATAGATGACATAAGTAAGTCAAAGCAAACAGCAGATGTTCTCCAGTAAAGCAGCAACACTGAAAGATAGAATTACCATGGGGAACCCAAGCAACCAAACTTTGCTGCTTTTCAGGCTAGCTTTAAAAGATCATTTTATTCTATAAAATCTCAAGCATGCCAGAAGTTGGTAGGCAAAAATATGATAGTAAAATAATAAGTCTTCTAAGAGCTAAATAGTTTAACACATTATTGGATGAATTCACCAAGAAAAACTAAAACCATAATTAGAGATGAAGCTCAGAGACACTGCCCAGCCTTGAGTCCAGTACCTTGCACACTACAGTGGCTGCCACTGTGTGAGAACAGGGGACTGGAAACTATGTTGTTTTTCTGGGCATCTCCTCCTGAGATTCCTCCCAACACCTCTAAAAGGAAGGAAATTGCCAGAGACCTTTGTAACTAAGTACATGCTGATGTGCATTTTAAGTGTTCCCTGCAAGATACTCCTGTTAGAGGCTTCTTCCTTAGTGTAAGGCTCTTGGGAAGTGATGGGGATTTTAAGGACATGAGGCCTAGTAAGATGTTCAAGGATAAGGGAGGCCATGACTGTAGAGGAGGCTATGGAATTCCAGTTTAATCCATTTCTCTTTTCATCCTGGCAAGGGTGTCTTCTCTATCATGTGCTCCCATGATGTGCCATCTTATCAGGTGCTTAAAAGAAAGGGGCCAAGCTATTATGGACTATCCACTCCAATGCTGTGAGCCGAAATAAACCTTTTTTCTATGTAAGTTGATTGTCTCGGGAATTCTGTTGCAGTAATGGGAAGTCAAGGACTGCAGGGGTTTTCTGTGGAAGATCAGAGGTTGGGCTCTGAACCACTAACTATGACTAAGGTATAAAATCAGATGATAGTGGCCAAAGGCCATGGTCATGAAGCCACTGGCCAGGTCAGCAAGGCTGAGACGTGACTCTTCCAGACCACAGCCTCTGTCAGCCCACCAGTCTGACAGTGTTAACTCAATTGTCCCATTCTGACCCTGCCAGTGTCAACAATAAGAAAAGTGCTCCATTCCTTTGCCTGTGTTTACATAAGCAATAGACGTGTAACATGAGAACATCATCTCTCCATTGACTGCAGAGACTTGCAGAAAGAAAAAGAAAAAGAAATCAACAGCTAGATATTAGAAATGCAGCCTATAGCAAAGACTGTAGACTGAGTGCAAACATAATGCCAACTTAAGAAAGGCAATCAATGGACATCCACCTGGATGCCAGGGGTCCTGGCTGGGGCGGAATGTTAGTGCCAAGGGAGGTGGTGAAGTACACGAGAACCTCCCTGTGCTGCAATAGCTAGTAGTATACTACACTGATGCTGTTAGGAGCCACGCCAGCTCTCAGTAGCCACATAAAAATGAGTGTGTTTTCCTCCTGTCATTTAGCTGTTGATGATACCTGTACTTAGTAAAAGCACGGTGTGGCTTTAACTTGTACCCAGTTGTCCCTTAGACAATCAGACAAATCTCCCCTTTTGAAGAATTTCAGGTGCCCTTCAAAGTCTTGCCTGAATGAGACACAACCAAATGACACGTACAAGCATATGCTCTGGCCCTAAGTGAGGTCACACGCTAGGTAAGTACGATGTCTCTAAGAGGAGGAGAAACACAGAAAATCAAGGGTTTCATGTGAAGGTTCACATACATGAAAATTAACTGGCAAGTGGCTGGATGCTTGAGAAAATGTGGGCATGTGTGTCACTTAACATTCTCTGGGGGGCCATTCTTATAGAGGTGGTGAGGCTGGTTCTCAGCACATGGGTAGGAGCTCACAACAGCTTTGAACACTAGCTTCAGAAGAGTTGATGAACTCTATTCCATGGGCACCCACACTCATGTGAATGCTCAACCCACCCACCGCAACACACACATATACACACATAATAATAAAAGTATTTCCTGAATTTAATGTTTCAACGATGAGAAACTGAACATACCTGAGTGAGCTCTGAGTATCCAAACTCACAGACACAAATGGTGACATCACCAAGAAAGGAAGACCTGGGGGGAGTGTCTTCTAACATCTGGAATGCCAGTCTCCTAAGGTGAAGGAAATTCTGAGGACGAATCTTAGTGGCCATTTTCCAAAAATTTAAGTGAGTTACTTTAGAGTGGTTAAAATAGTACGTTTTGTATCATATATCTACACTTAAATATATTTAATCACAAATTTTTAAATAGAGAAAGAAAATACCTGAGTCGCTATCAGCATATGTACCCACAAGAACCACCAGAATAAAAATACCACATCCAGATGCATTAAACTGTCCTCTAGGAATAAGATGTACAGATGGATACACATTTTTCTTATTCTCTCTCTCTCTCTCTCTCTCTCTCTCTCTCTCTCTCTCTCTCTCTCTCTCTCTGCATCCTCTCTCTCAGTCTTATCTCTTTCTTCCTTCCTTTCTTCCTTTCTCTCTCTCTTTCTTCATTCCTTCTTTTCTTGCTCTTTCTTTCTTTCTTTCTTTCTTTCTTCCTTTCTTTCTTTCTCTCTTTCTTTCTTTCTTCCCTTTTAACTCACAGGATACATAAGCAATGCCCAACAGGTGGAAGAAGGCAGTCAAAGTGGTACGGTGTTTCCACACCATCACAAAGATTCCCTTGGTGTGATGTGTGGAGGAGGCACATTTGGAGGGAGGGTTGGTTGTTTTTCTGATTTGCTGTCTTTTTAAAAAATAAAAGTTATTTGTAAAAAAATTTGTTTGGCTGGTGAGATGGCTCAGTGGGTAAGAGCACTGACTGCCTTTCCAAAGAGCCTGAGTTCAAATCCCAGCAACCACATGGTGGCTCACAACCACCTGTAATGAGATCTGATGCTCTCTTCTGGTGTGTCTGAAGACAGCTACAGTGTACTTATTTATAATAATAAATTAATATTTTGGTTTGGATCAAGTAGGGACTGAGCAAGCGGGATTGACTGGAGTGAGCAGAGGTCCTAAATTCAATTCCCAACAACCACATGAAGGCTCACAACCATCTGTACAGCTACAGTGTACCCTTATACATAAAATAAATAAATCTTTATAAACATTTGTTTTTATGTTATGTGCCTATATGTATGTGCTTAAGTGTATGTGTGTGCACCATATACATGCAGGTCTATGGCATGTATGTTACAGCTGGTTGTAAGCTGGCTGAAATGGATGCTGGGAACTGAACCCAGATCCTCTTCAAGAATGGCAAGTGCTGCTGAGCCATCTCTCCAGCCCCCTAATCTGCTGTCTTAATTTAATGTTTTGGCCCCCAAAAGGGATACTGTTTCCAAGAGAGCTACATTAGAGGAGAGATAATAAACGATTCTCCCACAGAGTATGTTAGCTAAATTATCACATAACTTAAATGATCACATAAAAGCAATTGCTCAGTGACACTGGGCTGTACATGGTAATGGAGTTCTGACTTAACTAGTCTTCTTTGTTTTAATTTGGCTGTACATCATTTACCAGATCATTCTGCAAAGTACTCTACAAATAATGTTATTGATATCCCCACAAACAGATACTGAAAATTGTGCTCAGTCTCCACAGAAAATCTTCTGAAACACTGTAGTGTGCTTAATGGGATTCGTGCTTTTAGATGCTCTGCCTCTCAGCTCAGCAACATTGACATCACCAAATCCCATCAAAGTGCTGACACTCGCATCACCATGAACAGAAAGATTCCTCCTTCCCTTCATTTGTTCTTTAACCTTGATTTCCTGAATATATCACCAAGTTAGCTTTGCTGCACTATAATTAAGTTAAGGAGATTGTTTTGTGGCTTGAAAGAACATTGCTGTTTTATTATATTAGAGAACCAAGGAGTCACAGTCAAAGAAGAAAAAGCTGTGTTTAGGGGGGTCTCACTCTCTCTGTCTCTGTCTCTCTGTGTGTCTCTCTTCTTCCTTCCCTCCTTCCCTCCCACCCCCTCACCCTCACCCTCCCCTTCTCCCTCCCCTCCCCACCCTCTTCTCTCCCCCGAACTCCAGAAGCCAAAGCTGTGCTGTCTCATTTATTTGTGTTCTTTAATTTATCTTTTGATTTCTCATTTCAAAGAGTCTGGAATCTACCAGTGTGGTGTGTGGGTCCACGTGGAAGGTTCTGTTTAATAGGTATGAGCATTAGCACTCTCTACCTGTTCCCTGGACTGTCACTGACTGACTTCTCAGGTTAAATGGCGCCAATGGCAACTGCAGGCTCTGCCCAGTCAATTCTGGTTCCTCCATTTAGCCAAACAATTTAGGTGCAGATGGCCTTTCTCGTTAGTGCACTGAATGTGTTCAGTCCCCAAATGTCCATTATTATTTCACCTGTCTTGAAATGGGAAGTGTAAGGACTCTGATAAGTGATTTGAAAGGCTGCCTAGTTTCCATAACTACCTGTCTGCTGTTTATGTGCAATTTTATTACATTGAAGACATTCTGAAATCCCTCTATACATATTCCTGAGTGAGCTGATTGCGCGATGTGTTCCTTGCATTAACACTGCAAAATAAATATATAAATAAAAGAAGGTGGGAGACAATTTTCCTCTTCCTTGGGCAGTAGAAGAATGCTGTGCTCAAAGATAGCGTGCCTGAACAATTAGCCTTTCTCTAGAGCAATGACAGAGGCTTTAACAAGGCACACCAGGACAGACTTAATTCATTCAATTTCTGTCTCCAAGCATGCTCCCTTGTCAATACTAATTATCAGGGTAAGAAGAGAGGAGTGGAAAAGAGACTAAAAAGATGGGCGATCAAAAAGGAAGAACTCAACAACTAAGCAGCCTTCTGATTGTAGCATCTGAAATCCATATCTGGGTAAGGGAATTTTGTACTGTATGTTATATGGATATTTGTAGCAACATTAAAAAGAGCTCTGTTGTATCTAGGAGATATCATCTAGCCATTGCCTTTTCACATTGCAATGCACTCACAGCAAACTTGGAGAAAGCCAGCTTTCTTGGAAGTTACTCTTACAGCCCTAAACCCAGAATTTCCATGAGGAAAGCCTGAGTAAACTATAAACTAAATAAACATCCATGTGGCTCCAACATGGCAATCGTGGTGACACACATATTGGCAGGAGCTGTGTGTCACAGCAAATTGAAATGTAAATAGCCTTTGGTGGTAGAAAACATTATGGAGAATGGGTATCTTACTGCAGAGTCCAGATCACAGAGCAACATGTCTCTCAACATCACAGGCAAGATGAAGCAGGCTGTGTTGGGATATGCATGCTTATCAGTGTCCAGGAGGATAATGGGTGTGTCATGGTGGGTACCTAGCTCCTGTGTGTCAGGGCCCATTTGGCTTGCTGTGTGCACTAGCAAGATGAACTCTTCCCTTGGAGAAAACCCTTTAGCTTCTGATGAAGAATGAAAGGGTCTAAATGAGACTCGGGTGTTCTGCATGTGCCAACTAGCTATCGCGCGTAAGTAAAGACAAAGGAGACTACAAAAACCTTTCTGACAGGCCCTGTGACCAGATTTAAAATGCCAATAGCTGTTTGTACTTTTTGAATTACATGAAAAAGCAAACGGTCCCAGTTAGAGTTAAAGCTAAAGCTCTTCTGCTGCCCTCCCAGTCCAACTCCTCCCTTACTCCCGCCACCCCAGTTTGGTATCTCTGTCCTGGCACTAGGTCAACATTTTGTTTCATTTAGTTCTTCCTGCAACTGTGATCAGTTTCATCCCCACCCCATAGATTAGGAAATGGAGAATGAGGAAAGTCACTCTTTGATCGAACTCATGCAGTTTGATTAAGCAATTTGAGTTTGCTCTTATTTGAAACTTGATCCCTTTTTATTTCATCTTATGTCCAAACATATGACCCTCTGCCTTATATCACCCAGTGTCTATAATAATTCATCCTGGCTAAGTCACTTTCTATCTTTGAATCTGAAGACATAAATATTTCTTGATTCCTGATGGAAATGCTTTCCTGAACTGCTTTCAAATTTTTTGTCAAAATATGTAAAGTCCAACACGAGTCTTGCTAGGAAGGGATGGAGTGGGACAATAGTGGTTTCTTTTTTGTTTGTTTGCTTGCTTGCTTGTTTGTTTGTTTGTTTGTTTTTTCAAGACAGGGTTTCTCTGTGTAGTCCTGGCTGTCCTGGAATTCACTCTGTTGACCAGGTTGGCCTCTAACTCAGAAATCCGCCTGCCTCTGCCTCCCAAGTGCTGGGATTAAAGGCCAATTACTGGCCAAATACTGGTTTCTTATTCCCCAGGCATGGGTGTCATCCCTATTCTGATACTACACTTGCACACTATATTAGTTGTTAAATATATACTGGTGCATGGAACTACCTTCCATCCTTCCTTGCTCCTGTGCCAGTGGGGTGCTGTCTGGCAAGTGTTTTTTTCAAGCCTTCCCATAGAATTGTACATTTTATTTACTAACCTCCAAAGAGGAGGGAGATTGAACGATACATAGCTTGGCATCAACAGTGGCCACAGCATAAATTGAAAAGCAATTTGGGAATTAAGAACTGTAAAATTATGAATGTTTGACTTAAGAGCTGTGCATTGTTATTCACTTAACAAAATAAGCAATTCAGGTACAGAATGTCCCTCTAAGATCCTTAGGGTGACACTATTAAGATGTGGTGGAACCTTTAAGGAACACTACTATTAAGATGTGTTGCCATGTTTGGGAAGGGGTTTAGATCATTAGGGGCATGGCCTTAAAGAAGAGTGTGAGATCCCAATATCTTTCTGCTCCTCTTGTCTGATTCCTGAGTAAAGAGGTGAATTATTTGTCTTGTCTAATCGCTTCAAATTCTGTGCAGTACCTGACAGTGTTCCCAGGAGTGGGGCAACTCAGTATCAGATTAACATCTCCAGATCCGTGAGACACAATTCTCTTCAGAAGATAATCGCATTAGGTATTACACTGCAGTACTGATAAACTAGCTAACACAGTATTCCACACACATAACACAAAGAGGTAGCACCAATAATAGGAAAAAATGCATGCAGATCCTATTTTTTATCACTAAAACCTAGAATCAAACTAATAGTTCACTGTTATACAACAGTGTTACATATGTTATAGGAGCTCGTGACTGAATTGTGTGTTACAACTAAATTGTTAATTGTGATGGGAATCAAGGCTTCCAACATGATTTTGCTAATTGGCTGTGTATGAATTTGGCAAACTAATTAGCAATCCTAAATTTCCAGTTTTTCATTTGAAAAATTCCAAATCTGACATCTACCTTACAGAGTTGAAAAAAAATTAATGAGCTAAAATTCAAAGGGCTTATTTCAGTTGATATCACTGGGTAGGGCCCAAATATAACCTACCCAACAGTATAACTATTTGTGAAGGAACAATTACTCTTACTATGAAATACATCTAGGATGGAACTAGATTTGAGTAAACAAAACATATACAAATTTTATTTGAGGTAGTGACATTAAAGTCCACCTAATAAAGTAACTCTACAACTGTATTGTTAGACAGATAGACAAAGTGTTCAAGTAAAATAGAATTTTCTAAGTTGTTACTGCATAACTTGAGACATTGGAACCTTCTTCAAAACAGAGGAGAAAGTTCTAGCACATTCTTGATTGAGAGATTGTCTTAGTAGAATGAGCCAAAGGGTCTTTGTAAATGACACCAAGGAGATGTCATCTATTCTGCTCTGTCCCCCAAATGGACTTGATCTGCTGGTCCCTCCTTCCTCAGCTGTAGAGACAGCAGTGATGTCTAATGGCTGCATGTGGCACCAGTAACTGGATTATATCCTTGTGACTTGAAAAAAAAAAGCCATTTGGCTTATAAATCTTTGTTTATTTATATCAAATCATCTTAGAACAGTACAATCTTCTTAGTAAGCTGGCATTTTATTCATTTGATCCAAGAGGAAAGAAATGGTGGTTAAACTTAGAAGTGACAAGAAAGAGTACATATGTACTTACATCCAAGGAATGGCACTCATCCTGAGTCACTCTATGGCTACAGCCTACATCACTACTGTCAATTTAGGAACAAACCGGTTTTAACAGACTGAAGTCACGACAGAGTAAGGTCCTGACTGAAAGTATAGAGCAGCTACTTGAGGATGCCCTTGGCTTTGCAAAACACCATTATTTTCCAAGAACATTGTGTGCTTAATATTTTGGCCTTGTTATTTTTGTAGCTGTAAGTAGAGCGCCTGACATGTTTATGGGCAAAATTGGCTGACTCCGGGCTCACTTGGGGGTCAGGAAATCTTCAGTTATCTGTATTTCTCTGTTAATTTAATCAAGGTTTCAAAAACTGTCGCTTTGTAGGCACACTCACATATGTACACAATCTTTTGTAAAGGATTCTCCCCAATCTTGCAAACTTTATTGGGGGAACGTTCAGCAATCCATCACATTAGCTGCCAACTTCAGAACTATTAGAATAGGTCCAAGTGAAGGTAAACACTAGAGTCATGTGTTGATTGGTCAGAGATTCTGTTACATCACACTTCGAAAAGTCAAGCTTTTCATGTGGAAATCATCAAGGAGCTAGCCATGTTTATTTCAAGGCAGATAAACAGCTATAGGACTGTTTTACAAATTTTCAAAAAAAAAAAAAAATAAAAACTGGTTAAAAATCCTCTCCGGTTTCCAATCCTAGATATATTAAAAAATAACAGCAGTCATAATACTTTTTAAAAAAAATGTGTATAGACATGTATGTGTGTACATATATACATATTTTAAGAATATTGTGACTGCTATCAATATAATATATGTATACATGTATATGTGTATATATTTGTTTTTCTTGGAAGCTTGACAGAATCTTGGATGATTCCTTCTAATTCCAACTCTAAAGTCAGCTGACTGATTTGAACAAGGTAACTGGTAATGGCTGTTTTGTTTCTGAAAACAATGAAGGCCTCCACTGTGTACTAGGCTAGATCTGTAGTGCTGGATCTATGGGTCTCCACCCTTTGGGGTTACATGACCTTTTCACAAGGCTCACACATCAGTATCCTGTATATCAGATATTTACATTTACTCCAGTAACAAAATTACAGTTACAAAGTAGCAATAAAATAACTTTATGGTTAGGGGTCACTACAACATGAGGGATTATATTAAAGGATTGCAGCATTAGGAAGGTTGAGAATCAGTGGACTAGACAAACTTCATCTTTTTTGAGTTTCGACTTCCTGAATCAGATCTCTATTTTGCAGTCCCCTCATTGCTTGACCAGAGGTTGTTGAGATGCTGCGGTACCATGAGGTGCTTCATGGGACCTCCTACCTCCCTACCTTCATGGTAGCTTGTGCTCAGCATCCCGAAGGACTAGAGGGGACACAGAGGCCCGACACTGGTAACTCTGAGTGAAGATAAGTTAGTCTTAAACATGCTCAAAGTGTCAGGGATTCTCAAGCCAGCAAAAATTCCCTAAAAATTCCCAGCAAAGTCTAAGAAGACTTCCATAACACTGTGTGAGATGTGGGGATCAGCGTGTGGTTGTGAGCAGCGCAGCAGGCTCCCTGCAGACAGTGTGGGGACCAGTGTGCAGATGTGAGCAGCGCAGCAGGCTCCCTGCGAGACGTGGGGATCAGTGTGTGGATGTGAGCAGCACAGCAGGCTCCCTGCAGACAGTGTGGGGACCAGTGTGCTGATGTGAGCAGCGCAGCAGGCTCCCTGCGAGATGTGGGGACCAGTGTGCTGATGTGAGCAGCACAGCAGGCTCCCTGCAGACAGTGTGGGGACCAGTGTGCAGATGTGAGCAGCGCAGCAGGCTCCCTGCAGACAGTGTGGGGACCAGTGTGCAGATGTGAGCAGCGCAGCAGGCTCCCTGCGAGACGTGGGGATCAACGTGTGGATGTGAGCAGCGCAGCAGGCTCCCTGCGAGATGTGGGGTTCAGTGTGCTGATGTGACCAGTGCAGCAGGCTCCCTGCAGACAGTGTGGGGACCAGTGTGCTGATGTGAGCAGCACAGCAGGCTCCCTGCGAGATGTGGGGTTCAGTGTGTGGATGTGACCAGTGCAGCAGGCTCCCTGCAGACAGTATGGGGTTCCAGTGTGTGGATGTGACCAGTGCAGCAGGCTCCCTGCAGACAGTGTGGGGACCAGTGTGCAGATGTGAGCAGCGCAGCAGGCTCCCTGCGAGATGTGGGGTTCAGTGTGTGGATGTGAGCAGTGCAGCAGGCTCCCTGCGAGATGTGGGGTTCAGTGTGTGGATGTGACCAGTGCAGCAGGCTCCCTGCAGACAGTGTCAACAACCACCAGAACAGTTTCTAACCTGAGGATAAAGTAGAAAAAAGGGGATCATATTTAAAAAAAAAAAACCAAAAAACAAAAAACAAAAAAACAGACATATACAAGAGAAAGAAAATACCCTTAATACCTAATGAAATCTCAATTTTCTGAATGGTTTACTAAAGAAAACAGTACAAACTCCTTTCAGTAAAAGCCCATCTCCACAGGAATGCTAGAATACCTGAACTCAAATCTTATTTGGATTGTTACTATGGGCCAATTTCTTTATCCACATGATAGGTATTTCTCTACTGGTGAAAAGTGAAGATAACTTTGTCTTCTCTTACGGAGTTACCATCCATCAGGACAGAATTTGGTACTGATGGTTCACACACACAAGTTATACGTAACCGTTACAGGTGGTAAATGTCTGTGCTTGATAGTAATAACTGTCTATGGCATGCATTGAAGCTTAAAAGCAAATTATAAAATAACCACTATACCGTTTCCATAATGCCATTATAAATATTTTATGCTGAAAATGCAAATATAAAAATCTGGAATGACATACATAAACCTTAAAGTCTGAAGAATTTTGAGCTGCTAACAGATTAACTCTCCTCCCAACATGTGTTCACATCCAGGAAAGCCTTTCCAGGGTGGACACCACTCAGGGTGGAGGAAATAGCTAGAAGAGAAGTACAGATGGGCATGGAGAGACACTAAACTTCAGAGGAGGGACAGTTCCCCAAAGGAAAGTGGAAAGGCTTGAAACAAGGCTAAGAGAAGATGTTTTTGGCCAAGACTAGAGACAACCAGGAAGCCTGCATCCTTGCAAAGGGCCTGCAAGAGGGTCTGTGACATAGTCTCCTCAGGATATCACACTGAGGGTAAGGCTTCCATTATTGTCCTCACGTTAAAGTTCTCGTCCACGGCACTGACGTTCTTTCCAATCCCCAGCAAAATCCCTCTGTCTGTCTGTGATGAAGGAGCCATCTCAGCCATTGAATCAAGGCTGGAATGAGACCCTGTGCTAGGCTAGCTTTTCTGTAATCTTGACACAGGCTAGAGTCGGGTGGGAAGAAGGAACCTCAATTGAGAAAATGCCTCTACCAGCTTAGCCTGTGGCCAGTCCTGTGGGGCATTTTCTTGATTAATGGTTGCTGTAGATGGGCTCATCATCCCACGGGGCATGGTGCCACAACTGGGTGGATGGTCTTAAAGTCTCTCCCTCTTTTTCACAAGCAAGCATGTGACTTTCATAGGCAGTCCTTTGGAATTTTTAGTATTAGTTTATGTGTACAATCACATGTGTCCATGTGTGTGTGAGTGCTTGGAGAGGTCAGAAGAGAGTGTGAGAACCCCTGCGGTTGCAAGCATTTGTGGGTCATCTGTCATGGATACTGCAATCCAAACTTTGATTTGGCACCCTCATGATTAAGTAACAAACACTCTTAGCTGTTGAGTGATCTCTCTGGTCCCCAGAATTTTTTTCTGCTATTAGATGATGAGCATAAGGCCTAGTGTATGTTGGTCAAGCACTCTACCAGTGAGCTAAATCCCCCAGCCTGGCAGTTGTTTCAATTCAATGAATAAGGATTTCTTCCTTGGTGGTACATATAAATGGATTGCTAGCTGTTTTGAATAGCACCCATCTGTGACTACAGTCGTGCTGAGCTCATGGGTGGCAGTTAATTAAGACAACTTGGAAGAATATAGAGGCTCATGAAGAGGAGAGAAGAGAAGGTAACGCCTCTCTTTCATGGTCTGAAAGTAATTTATAAGATCGTGTTCGTCATATGCATTAGTGATGGTATCATCTATGAGTGGTCTCTTTCTAAAATAAGACATAGTTCTCAGAACGTTTGTAAAAATGCACTCCTAATTTATAGTGCTGTATGGAACAAGGACACATTTGGCTTCTTCTCCTTTATTCATGCAATCTTAGCACAGGAAATGCTGCAGTATCCATTTATGCTTGTGGCTTTATATTCAGCATAAAGTTAAGTTTTCTACCTGATGTCATTTGTCAAGTAAGCTTTTAAAGCTGCTATTTCCCTGGGTCCCCTAAAAAGGCAGCCTGTCTTTAAAAGCACAGTATGCCACACCATCCAAGATGTCTCTGAAGAGATAAAATGATCTGAGAGTGGGGAGTTATAATACTAACTGAGCACGGAGCAAGCCAGCTAGCGAGCAGCCTTTTTCCACAAAAGCAAAGGCATAACTGCAAAGTCTGGTGACAACTCAGCAAGCAGACGTTCAGACAACATTGTGGATGCACTGAACATAATAACTGTGCAGGGCTTCTTTATGGCAATGAGGTATGTGTCTATTACATTTAAAAAATAGCTAGCTGGGCAGTGCTGGCGCATGCCTTTAATCCCAGTACTTGGGAGGCAGAGGCAGGCGGATTTCTGAGTTCGAGGCCAGCCTGGCCTACAGAGTGAGTTCCAGGACAGCCAGGGCTACACAGAGAACACAGAGAAACCTGTCTCGAAAAGCCAAAAATAAAGAAAAAAAGAAAGAAAGAAAAGCTAAAGTATTTAAGAAATGTTATCCTAAACAAAACATTTGTTCCAACAACAAATTATTTAAGTAATTAACTAAATATAGCTCTTGATAAATGCTTCAGATTTAAAGGTGCATTGAAGAGATTAGAGATCTGGAACATTGAACAGAAAAACAGGATTACTGAGTCATCCCTGAATCACAAACAACTGAATCACTGTACTCAAAGAACCTGCAATTACGTCTCTTCTCGCTAGGTGGCGTGCTCAAGTTTAAGAAAGCCTCCAAAAAGCTGGATACAATCATTTCCTAAGGTCACAAAACAAGAAGAGGGTAATTCTATACTTAAAAAGAAGTGATTATTTTATATCCAATGCATTCAATAAAGAAAAGAGATTGAGAGACGTTAAGAAGGAAAGGCCTGTTCAAACAACCAGCATTTCTTGATAGGTCAATTGCTGTTAGAAGGGCCAACTGAAGTACAGGCATGCTCCAGCACAGAAGGCATCGACCAGCATGGGGGGATGTAGTGCGAGCCCAGTGACTCTTCCTAATAGGCATTTGATTTGTACGCAAAGCCCTTAGAGCTGAATTCAGATGGTTCAGTGATTCCTTTAGTAAGAAAGTCTAGTTGGTGCATTTTCCATTGCTTGTATTTTGAAGGGAGGATGTGAGTCACAGATTTCACAGAGAAAGTCTCCTGATTAATTATTGTGATTAGCAGTCCAAGAAAATTCAGAGTGGCAGACTGAATGCTATATGAGATGGGGCATTTGAACAGTTGCAGCTTTGCACATGGGGAAAGATGTATTTTGTATAATGTACTAGAAATGGCTCTCTTCTGGGAAGAAAAGGTGATATGTTAGATATTCCAAAGTTAAACCGCATTGATCTGTCTTTTGAAGTAATTGCATTGATCTCCTAAGTCTGGTGAAATACATTATTCATTCCCTACAGATGCTTCCAAGCACCACCTCTACACTCCCTCCCCACCCCTTTACCCAAGCAGTTTATTTCCTGTTTAGTTTGGGTCACAGAGGAAAACATCTTTCTGGAGTACAACTGTTTATGTGTGCATGTTTATGTGTGTGCATGCTTGAATGTGCATGCTGTGTGTGCACATACTTGCATGTGCATGTGTGTACATGGGCTTCTGAAACAAACTAATTTTATGGTTTTTTTAACCTTTTTCTAAAATTTAAACCTTACTCCTTTAAACTAATTTATTTGAAAATATTTTAAGGGGGAGCAGAATTCTAAACTATATTTCCTACACTCTAATCTCAACTGAATGAAAATAAATATTAAGACAGCAAGATTTGGCTACCCACCCATTATTGAAGGCAGAGGTGCCTTCTGCCCACCCAGGTGTTAAAGATAGCTTGGTAAGAACTGCTCTGGCCTACATCTTGGAAAGCCAGGCAGCTATGCCCCATGAATGATGCACATGAAAAAGCACTTCATGCTTTTCCCTTTCCTGGGTAGCTAAGCTAGGGGAAGAGGTGGGGAGGCCCTTCTACATAGGCCCTTACCTGCAGGGGCTTGCAGGCTGACAACCAGGTTTTGTTAGAAGAGAGTGGAGTAGGATAGAGGTAGACAAAGGGCCCGATCCACTCACACTGCGGAAGCCACTTTGTGCTGCCTCCTCTAGCTCCACTTTTAAATTATTTTCTCTCTTTTGATTGTTTTCCCAAAAGGTAGAACTACAGGTATATTTGAACTGTTGCTTCAAACAAATTTTTCTAATTTAGTTCTACTTGTAGCAATAATAATAGCATTTGTCGAGAAGCTTTGTGCCCCACCTCCCAAGTTATAGAAAGCTGAAGTCTGTTATTTTTCAGGGCTAATAGGAGCATAGAGTATTTCCTTTCTTGTCCACAGAGATGTCTGACTATGTTGGTGAATTCCAGTTATAAGCAATACACTTATTTATCTACATTGCCTTCCACTCCTATGAGGGCAGGTCTCCCTCTGATCATCATCCAAGATGCCCAATGAGGACGACTTGGCCACTACCAAACCTCATTATGCATAGTGTGTGTTTCCCTTCATAGGTATCCATGAAAAATTTGCTAGAACCTGGGTATGTTAAGAGATGAACAGCCTCAACTAAAGCAATATTACAATATATTATAATAAAGCTTCTTTAAAATTTGTGAATTGAGCCCAGCTTGGTGGCACACGGCTTTAATGCCTGCATCAGGAGGCAGTGGCAGGCAGATCTCTGCATTTAAGGCCAGCCTGGTTTACTCAGCTGGAAGTGAGTTCCAGATCAGTCAGAGCTACAAGAGAAACCCTGACTTAAAAGACAAACAAACCAACAACAACAACGGCAATCTTGTGACACATTTGTATATGGAATTTTCCATTGTACCTTTTCAGATCACAGTTGACTGTGAGTCAGTAAAACCTTGGACCGTGCAACCATGAATAACGAATGATCATAATACATGATATTCATACACAAATGCACATGTCAGTATGGACAGGAAAGGACTTATATTCACTTCTTCGTGGGCAAAGCTTCCCTGTACTCAAAAATGTGGTGTCCTTGAGTTGTTTTCATTAAGTAATTCTCTTTATCAAGGTCATTAAATGGAAGAAATGCTAGCTAGCAATAGGAATGATATTACTTGACAAAGAAACTGTTCTGAGCACTGTGGCTGTTTGTCTGCTGGCTCTGGGGCAGGGCGCAGGAGCTGGCAAACAAAGGCAAGAGCTCCCAGAACAACAATGGGCTTCTCTGTGACCTGCAGCCCAGCTGTCAGCACTGGGCTCTGCACCCTCTGTCCCCTCCTGCACTCTCCCTGGAAACACTCCCTCCCGCCACATCCAATGCCTCACACACATGGAAAAGTCTTTTCCTAGAGGTCCTAAAGACCATTCCTCCCAGTGAACAGAGCACAGAGTGTTTATCTTTTTAATTAATGAAGGATACCAGTGAATTTACAGTGTGTAAATAGAGAGTCTGGCTCATTTGTGGAGACTACTCTTACAGGAATTACTAAAGCCAGCCTGACTATGGATTCAGTGGTGGTCTTCTCAGCTTGGCCTCATGCCTGGAACAGGGTAGTTCACAAGGAGCCCTGAAAGTTACAAATGGAAACTTACTTGTGTGGGGAGCGAAAGTAAAAGTTAGAGCTGTGTAATGTAAAAGAAAAAAAAATGTGTTATTTGTGTCTGATACTCATGGCTTATTTCATCTTAAAGATTTTGAAAATGTATTTAAAATTAAAGAGAAATAGACCACATATTAGAGTGTTTTAAGTCTTTACTGATGTCATCTCATCTAAATTGTAAAAAAAAAAAAAAAAAAAAAAAAAAAAAAAAAAAAAAGTAAGAAAGCTGAGCTCCTGGAAAATGGAAGCAAAATTCTATTTTTAAAAATAGAATTTTAAATTGTGTTGTGTTTTATAAAAATACAATGGGGATGTGTTTGGTGGAGGTGTTGAGTGTGAGGAAAGGGGATGCCTCCAAGGGCTCATGGTGAGGTATCCCTTCCCCCTGAGAAACCAGCCACAGAATGGTATAGTAAAGAATAGTTTATTCAAGGCATGAGGAGGGGAGTTGAGAGGGTATTCAGAGATAGAAAAAGGTAAACAGAGCTGAGAGAGAGAAAGAGAGAGAGAGAGAGAGAGAGAGAGAGAACAGAGGAGTAGAGGCCTACCATGAGCAAGTGCAGAGAAGCAAAAGTGGAATGCGGAGGAAGGAAGGGATGAGAGGACAGAGCTGGGAGCAAGAAGGCAAGAAGAGAGTGGAGGGGGCAAGCAGTCCCTTTATAGTGAGTCAGGCAAACCTGGCTCTTGCCAGGTAACTGTGGGGTAGAGCCTAGACAAAATGCTAACACACTGAATATTTGTTGGTTAGGTTTTTGAGCTAGGGTCTCACTATGTAGTCTTGGTTAGCCTATGTAGCCTTAGTTAGCCTATGTAGATCTTGCCTCGAACTCATAGTGCTCTGTCTTACTCTGGTGGGATTAAAAGTATACACTACTATAGTCAGCTTCTATATTTGCCTTTAACTCATAACAAAATTTATACAATGGACATGTGACATGTTTTATACTCTTCTTTATACTGTTCTACTTTAATGCTACCTATTGAGCATCTTTACATCATTGAAGTCTCTTGAAAGCATAATTTTAATGAATCACTTGGAGTGCTGTGTTTTGGTGATCTTCGTTGTAGATAATATTTGCGAGTATTTTCGAAAAGCCTTGTTAAGGTAGACTTTATATTTCATCTCAATTGTGTATGGGCCAACAGCCTTCCAGTCTGACTACACTTTGTCAACTGATGTTCATTCAGGAGAGTATGAAACTAATAAAGGAACCAGGCCACTACACCTTTCCTTGGTATTTAACTATATGCCAGGCATCGAATCCAGTGTATCATGTACCAACTCTCTGAACAATATCCATAATAATATGAAGTAGATTCTCTTAAACCCACTTGACGCGATGAAACACTACGGTGGATGTAAATAACATTCTCCCAAGGCCACTGATCAGGCTGTAAACTCAGGTACTGGGAGTTTTAGTTCTTGGGGGAAGCTTGTCAGTACTTACTGGACACACAGTGTTCAAATCTGGGGCAATTCGATACAAGAAAAAAGTATCTCATAGCTGTTTTTGAGTTCTTTTTTTCAACATTAGCTACTTCCCTGTCAGTTATTGACCAGTTATGTCTGTCTCCTTCACAGTGAGTCATCTCTCTCCTTCACTTGCTGTTGACTGACTCTCCTATTATATAAATTTGTTAAGTATTAAAAACATTCATTCTTGGCTCTGAATAGTGGCTAAATATTGTTCCTGTTTGACATTTAGTTAATTGTATACTTTGGACAGAGGAGATTTCGTCACTCCTGTGCAGTCAAATATGTTGATGTTTCTCTTTGTGATTCTCTTCCTAGGATTTTGTGCTGAAAAAGCCATTCTCTAATCAAAGATCTAATCAATATTAACCTCTGAAAACTCTTCCCCTGTGTTCCTCAGCCTACCTGTTCTACCCCAAAGCCTATTGCCAGCCCTGCACCTGTCTGAGAGCCTTGTGGAGCTGAAGGCCTGACAGAAGGAGCTTCAAGAAGGAAGGCTCTGGCTCCATTCTCAGAGGGTTCAGTCTCACAGCAGGAAGATGATGACGGAGCAGAGCAGTTCTGAGTGACTTGAGACAGAGAAAAGGAGCCTGGAGCCTGGCTAGTTTTGTCCTTCAGTCTCTCTGATTCTGTCCAATTCCTAGCCCAGTGATGGACCACTCCTGCCCCACCCCCTCACCCCTCCCATCTCCACTTCCATCCCCCATTCCCCACCCCACCCACTCCACACCCCCACACCCCCTCACTTCCTCACCCCGCCACTTGTTCAGCCTCTCTGATTCTGTCCAAGCCCCAGTCCACAGACGGATTCCCAACCTGTAGGGCAAGGCCTTTCCTTTGGTCCCTTCTCTTTGGAAATTCCCTCACAGACTCACTCAGAGGTGTGTTAAGACAACCATGATGATTATTTTTCACACATAGGTCAAGATTTCTAATGAAAACCACACGGAGAAGATCTGTTTGAGCTTAGGTGTCACCAGCACAAGCTCCCTTATCTGACCCTGCAGTTTATTAGGGTTGGGTCTCAGTATAAGGGGTCAAAGACTAATTCCTGTGTCTTACTGTTGACTTTAGCCAAGATACCTGCTTTCTGAGCTGGATCCCAGCACAGCACATCCTCAGAGCTCAGCATAATCTGCTTATCTGGCAACAGAGATTGCAAATGCCACAGTCAGGGCTCCATTGATTCTGTCAGTGATGCTACTATTTTTCACATTGATGCTTTGAGAGAGCCACTTTCTTTTTCCAGTGTATTAATTTTCAGCACAGCAACCAGGAATGTAATATTCTATTGCAAAGAAGTACAGCCATGTTTCCTGGAGACCATACACAGGAGCTCTGGCCGGACTGAAAACCTAAGCTTGAAATTGTTTACATGCAAATTTTAGGAATGTATTAATTAGTTATTAGCTAAAGTTGGACTGCTGTTAGGATGAGTTGATTTGCTTTTGCTTTCTAAAGCAGTCCATAACAGCTAGGATGAGGAAAATGTAAGACTCTGGAGAGCTTTAGCTTACCGGGGACCCCCTGAGTGAATGACACAGAGCTGGGAATCGATGCAAAAAGCAAGAGGAATTTATTGTTCCAACATGTTGGGGTCGCCCTGCACATGGATAGAGAACAACCACGAGTAGCCCATCAGGGAGCCTTTATACAGTTCTCAAGGCAGCAGCCATTAGGCATAATGTGATTGACAGAACAGTGTGACTCTCTTAAACTGATTGGTCTTTAGGGAATGGAGTAGGTGGCCAAGGGGTCGAGGAATGTGTCTATAAGTTCTGGGCCTCCCCTAGCCCTACCTGTAGGTGGCCTATGGTCGGTCCTTCCTCCCTGTGGTCTGAAGAATGTAATTAGCCCCTCCCTTCCAGAGGAGAGGGGTGCCTATGACCTTTCTCTCCCAGGAGGGGAGGGGTCCAGTGGAATTTTCTAAAGTTCCTAAGCTAACCTCTTCAAAACCAGCCATTGTGACCAAGACACAAGCATATTTGTTATAAACCATACATCTATAACAAATATGCTATAAACCATAGATGTATGGTTTATAACAAATACAATTTTCCAAAACCAGTTAATATTTGTACATAGCTACACACATACATGGATGATGGGCTTTTTGTTACAAGCTTTTCCTGTAGCCCCTGATACATTGTTGAAAAACCTTACTATCAGGCAACAATAACATGAGTTAAACTGACTTTAGTTTGGTGAGCCAAGGGCAAGTTATATTAATTTAGGCTCCACAGTTCTGCAGCTGTTTAAGATCCAGTATTAGACTATTTTTGTCACAAGTAATTTATCAGCAAACAGCTACTAATTTGAAGGTTATAAAATGACTTATTGCGTGTTATGGGATATTGAGCAATTTCTGTTTAAAAATAATAACCACAGTGGAAAGCAAAATTATTTTCTACATATAATCAGCAGTTATTCCATTTAATAACACAAGGCTAGAAAATATTTTTAATTTTATCTGAATCAACATTGAAAATATGTCAAAGGACCTGGGGGGAAGGGGCAGTTCAGTTAAGCCTGAAGGCTGTGAGATCATTTGCTACAAGTGATCCTGCTGATTAGGGTGGGATGGAGACTCATTTTGCTTGAGCTCAAGACCTAAGCTCTTAACTTCTACAGATAAACACACATCGACACATTCTGGTAACAAACCAGTGTTCCCAGCTATTCTTCTGTTTGTCCTAAACTTTATAAATCAGTCAACACAGTATTCAAAACATGGAACTATGCCAGCGGTGTCTTCATTAGACAAGAACATGTTTTAGGAAACTAAAGTTGATGAAGTCTCATGCATTTGAAAGTCCCTCTTCCTGAGCCACCTGTCACCTTTTATATAGAACTTTTGTTGTGCAGGGACAGAGTTCAACATGGACTAGAAGGCTTCTACTGAGACTCTTCTTTTTTGTGAAGTATCGAAGTACCATGTCTCTCAGTCTCACAGCTATTCCTGATACAGGAAGCACACCAAACTCCTCCAGACTAGGCACACGCCTGCTCTCCAATGCTTATTCTCTCTTGCCAGATTCCTGCTTGTGTAAACGTTCTGTATTGTGTGAGATGTTATTGCTGGTGAATGCTGAGCAGTAAGAGCATGGACCACTCTGTACTTTTTTGGCAATTGCTCATGAGTCTGTAAAACTCCAAAAATAAAAGTGTTTCAACTATTATTAAATTTCATCTTGCAGGGGAAAATGAGCCCATGTTTTTCATTTGGTAATTTAGGACCAATCAAGTTTGCTCTTGGGAGAATTGCTGTCAATTTGAGGAAGCACTCATGTAAAAAGGGTTCCTTTTATTGGTATATGGCAACAGTGACCCAGGTCAACCTGGGTCAGGGCTTCAACTGCTTGCCTACCACCAGGAATCTATCTGGAGGCCAAGTGCTTCTGAAAAACTCTCACTAAAAATGAAAGTCAAGGACTGGAGAGATGGTTCTCTGATTAAGAGAACTGGCCCCACTTCCATCGGACTCAGATTTGATTCTTAGCATCCACATGGCAGTCCCAAAACCACCTGTCATGCCAGTTATAGGGAATCCAGTGCCTTCTGCTCTCTACGGGCATCAAGCATGCACATGGTGCATAGACATGCACACAAGCAAATACTTATTCATATAAAATAATAAAAGAATATTTTAAAAACAACTTTTAGAAAATGAAAGCTAGGAGGCTAGGGAGATGGTTTGATTAGAAAAGGATTTTGCCATACAAATGCAGGATCTGACTTTGTATTCCCAGCACTCCTGTACAAAGGCAGGCATGATGGTTCTCACATGGAATCCTAACTTTGGGGAACAGAAAAAAGTGCTCTCTGGAGTCCCCTAGTCTTTGCATTTGAAGAGACCATGACTCAAAATATAACAAAGAGGATGATCAACAAAGATACCAGCTTTGACTTTCAGCATCCACATTAACACACACACACACACACACACACACACACACACACACACACACACCACACACCTAAAGCCACAAAAAATGAAAGTCCATCTGTTGTAGAATCCCAAATACCTCTGCTGGTACTAATCCCCCTTTAGAAGAGGAATAGAGTAAGTGAAAGGTTGAGAGCTCCATCAGGTTGGGTGGAATTGGCTGTACTCTTCTGGTTGTGCTGTGGATTCTGACTGGAAAGACCATGGGGTAGTGAGTGCATCCCAAGAAGGGTGTATGCCCTGGAGAGAAAAGCCAAGTGTCCTATGCAGCTGAATAAGAGCAGCCTGGGACAGAGCCCCAAGAGGGAACAGGAGCTCAAAAGTTTGCCTGAGAAATCTGTTCTTGTTAATCCCTTAAGGTATTGTTTGTGGGAGCCCGGCAGAGATGATTGTTCAGACACAGTTTATAGCCTGGGACTACACTCAGGTATTCAGGACTGAAGTGTAGCTTGTTTAGGGTAAAGGGTTTTTAAATGCAAAAGTCACAGCCTGGTTATCTCAATTGGCAGCCAATGAGGGAAGTTTTGCACAAGCATGGAAGTTCAACAGGTGCTAAGTGCTTGGCTGGTGGGGGGGGGCGGCGGTGGTTTGCACAAACAGGCAGTTTAGCAAAGCTAAATTACCTGGGTTCCTAGGATAGAGTTGGGTAATTTTCCAGGAGGTTTACCATCAAGGGGATCAAACTCTAGTTAATAGCCAAAATGGCGTCAGCAAGAATACAAGTCAAGGAAGCTCTTCCCTGACACTGTTACAAACCTTTCGGAGCTGAGACACTGACTTGAAGCACTAGCACATGTAAAGACTTACTCTAAAGGTGCCTACAGCATTCTCCACACTGTGGGAACCTTTGCAGAGTCAAGGGAAATTCAAAATGCCCCCAAGATTTACCTCAGACAGAATTCCTCATCACGGTCACAACTGTGCAGGAATCTGTGCAGGGCAAGCATCCAGAGAAAGGTTGATACTCACGGTATGAACGCAAAGGTAGAAGATGTGCTGGTAGAATCTGTGAAGTAAAATAAAGGTACAGAGAATCCAACAAGCTTTTGCACAAGGCATCCGAGCCATTTTGAAGAGGGCCCTGAAAGCTATCTTTTGTCTATGACTTTCATCTTCCCAAAAGCCTTGTTGGTGAGGATGGAAATAAATAACAAAGTAAGCTTGAATTCTTCCTGTTCATAGACTGGTGAGTCAAGTGGTTAGAAGATACATCTCCCACCTCAGAATGATGATTTATTACATGACTAAGTGGCCCAGGATAAAACCACAATTAAGGTGATTCATGCCCACAAACCATTCTGTTGAGAGAGAATCCCTCTGCTCCATGCATGAGAGAATTGCAGAGAGCCAGTGTAGCTGCTTTGCAGACACAATGAAGGCTGTATGTGATTGTTCTTGGAAAGGAGGGACTGAGCTTCCTTCAGCGGGAGAGTGTAGTCCTCAGTCCTGAAGGGGCCCGGTGCACAGGGTGAGCAGCTGGCACCCCTGCCAAGCAGACATCTAGGAGAATATCCTCGGGTGGCAGCCAGCCTGGAGATCCATTCACTCCCCAGAGGATCCCTGCCAGGAGGTTTTCACCAGTTTCACTATTTATCAAGAGGACTGGACCTTGCTCCAAAACCACCTTTGCAAATTGTCATTAAAGGGACTGGCTGAGCTAGCGATGTCTGCTGCCTGTGACATTTGAGCTCTTCTCTGACTTACCCTTTTTCTCTTAGCTGTAGTCTCCCCCAAAAGGTGTCATCCCTTCTCCCCAACTCTCCTTCTGGTTTCAAAGGCATTCAATTTTAGGGATTATGTAAATTCAGGAGCTCAATGGCCCTTAGGCCAATTGCTTTGCATCTTATGTGTTTCTTTATTGTATTAAGTCCTCTCAGATAATTTCTCTCCTGCAGCCAGCTGCTTCCCCCCTGTTTTTTTAATTCGATATCTATCCATTCAGTTGCTCTTCTATAAACCAAAGTTGGGCTCAGGTACACACCATTTGAATGCTTTTGAGAACAAAGTGTTCATGATTTAGTGCTTTTCTGAAACACATAAATGTTCTTCTACCAAATGGTGTACATTTTCTTAACTCTATACAGGCCGGTATGCCACTTGCCCAGATCCATTGGTTCTGGTCTGTTGTGAGATATTCCAAAGGGTGGCCTAGGCAGCACACTGAGGACTGTGACAAAGGTAGGGATCCCTCTGTGACAGGTTCTACCTAGAGGAAACCTACTGAAAACAAATCCCTTCCCAGAAAATAAATAAAATCTGTTAGCTTATTATAGTTATCATTAAGCATGTATGTTCTTGTAAGCAATGGCAAACTGTTGGCAATTCCCCTAGGCTCCACCCAACAGCTACCTAGCAACAGCCTGCCAGGTTCGAACCAGCCTGGCCTATAAGGACTGCTCAGCTAGTCCTCTCTCTGTGTCACTCGGTCTCTCTCTCTCTGTCTGTCTCTCTCTTTCTCTGTCTCTATCTCTCTTTGCCCTTCCCCACTCCCCACCCCTGTTCCCAGCTGGCCTCTTCCTTTCTTCTCTCTCTTTCTGTCCTCTCTGTGCCGCCCCTCCCACCCCCAACCTTTCCATCCCTCCCGGCCCCCCAACACCCCCCACACACCGGCTTCCTCTACCCCTTTTCTTGGTCCCCTACCTTCCCCAAATAAACTTCCTGCTTTACAGGCCTGTCCCATGCTGGTGATTTCTGAGGTGAATACCTTGGTCCTCTGGCCGCATTATAATGCCATTTATAAAACACAACACAAACCATCCAGTCTTTTATCCAAACACCCGAAAATTGAATTTATATAAGAACTATTTGATTTCTTAAAAGTTGATTCATGTCTGTTCTCACGCATACAAGACACAGTTGTAAAGATCAGCAATAAGGGAACTTATCTTACATGGCTCAATTAACTGGAGTTTTTCTAGATTGTTTCTACTTAACTTATTTCTCATCTCAAGACAGGCGGGCATTTTCTTTCTTTCTTCCTTTTCTTCAGACTGAGGGAAAGGATGTACTCCTAGCACCAGGCTGCTACCCTTCAACTCACACGGGGAGAATTCACTAAAAGAAGAAGAGTTTTAACTTAGAAAGAAGCTGGAGGAAGGAGGGGCAGCAACCGGGTATGGGGGGAGGGGCCCGAGGGAGGGACTCCTGCCAGGCTAGCTGATAGTCGCTTCGTGGAGATATGGATGGTGAGGGAAAGGTCAGTGGAACTGAAGGTGCGTGGGAGGATGCCAGAATAATGTGGCAAAGCTTTCTCAGGAGCACCACTGCTGTAAGGAACTCTTTGCTCTTCCCTTCAACAAATGAGTTCTCTCTGCTGACTGATTGTGGTCCATGATTAGCGGGGATGAGCCCTCTATTTTCTCTCTCACCCAAACAAATTCTAATTGTCATTTTTATTTTAATAATACAAGATGTTCCCATCAAACTTGATTCAAATTCCACTTGGGTCTTTTGCATGTCGTGTTTTGCTTTGGGGCGGGTGTTACTTTATTTATCTGCTTGCTTGTTAATAAATGTTTGTGCTCAGCCTTGAAAAACAATGTGTGTGTTTACGGAACCAACAAACCCTACAGCATGGAAAATTCCTTTGGCTCACATAGGAGGATTCAATCACAAATGTTCCTGACTTAAAAGCTGAATTAAATAAAGCCTGACAGCAAGGCAAAATACTGTATAGGCAATGCGACACTTTATAATAATAAAATAACAAATGCAGAAGCAAAACCGGAGCGAAGGCCAGCTCACATCCCTTGAAAACCTCAAGGATGAATCTTATCTAGATTTTTCAATTTTTTATTTATAAATTTTATGTATGTGAGTACATTGTCTCTCTCTTCAGACACACCAGACAAAGGCATCGGATCTCATTACAGATGCTTATAAGTTACTATGTGGTTGCTGGGAATTGAACTTAGGACCTAGTGGAAGAGCAGTCACTGCTCTTAACCAAGCTAAGCCATCTCTCCAGCCTCCCAGACTTTTCTATTTTCATTGTACTAATAATTGTTTCTATAAGTGAAGCACCCTCCCATTTAGAGGACACCCGCATTTCTAACTGTGTTGCCACAAATCTCTAATGAGTCTGAGATCAGATAGTACGTTGGAGAGAGAAAGTAAAAGAACCGTTACGGGGACCCTTTCTCAAGCAGTTTAATTTGGAACCAAATCAAACAGTGCTTTAAGTTTTTCTGACAAACACAAGCCACGCAAAGCATATCTGCAAAATTAACTTTGAGCCATGTTAGAAATGGAATTAATCAAGAGAAAGCATGTTGATTTGCCTACCTACCTTTATCTTCTCTACCCTACCATGAGGCAGCCACAAAAGGCTACTTTGGGGAAGTCATCAATGGTCTAGCCATCATTCTCCTGTTCCATAAAACAATACTTGTAAAAAAATGCTTAAAGCACTGATATTTAATGATATAAAAGAGAAACATCCGAGATGGGCTTTACAAAGCAGTTTCCATCAGGACACAGGAAGGTTAGGTTTGCAGGGAGAAGAGAATTGGTGTGTGCGTCCTCTCTTGGTGCCTAGAGATGGGTGTTTACCTTCTGCAAGTCCTACTTAAATGCTCTTTGTGTTCAAAATGACCTCTTGCCTGTGAAAAGCTCATTAGCCTCATTTTCCTTATTCAGAAATTCACAATTCTACCAAAGGATGACCATGCCAGTAATGCAGAATAGTGGACCCAGGAGATAAGGAACTCAGTCTTCAAGTCAATAGATGAACTGATAATTTAAATGTTGTGTTCACAGACTATACATTTAGCAGATAGGCAACTCGTAATGATGCATACCTAGACAAAGCTGTGAAATAGGGTCTTCAGATGATCAGAATTGATTTGAAAATCTTATCGGGAAACATTCAGCTTTGTAAAATCTACACTGGAAGCCACAATCATGTAAATTTTTTTTTATCTCCTGATAAATATGAGCAAGTCTGGAACCTACTGATCTGAAACATTAACTTCCTGTTGCAGAGTTGCCCCACAAGCTGAAGAGGCTGCAGGAGAATATAATCAGACCTGGTACATAAATAAATGGTAATAACTCCAGTTCCATACCTGCTAGGCAACACCTCTATGGTGTGTTTCTAGAGAAAAGATTCCCTGCTTTTCCACCAAAAACCATATTACTGCTTAGAAGGTATAACACCACAACGAACAAGTCATAAAAGTCCTCAAAAAGTAATGGCATCCCTTTCCAGAATTTGAAAATGTGTAAACCAGATCCTAACCACAGCAGCTGCTGTGCTAGGTGCCATTTCTGTCCATCCCGCATGTGACCAGGCATGCTCTCTTCTTTCTCTTTGTGCCTTTGGAATGGTCCTCATCTCTGCAATCCAGGCCCAACCCACATGTCCACAATCTTGGCACCCCCTTCTGCCTCTGCCACCAAGGTTCACTGACCTCCTCCTCTGCAAGCTTTATACTCAGTCCACCTAGAAGGTTGCTTAACTGATGTTCCTGTGTCACCTAGGTGCCTCCCGAGGATCCTCACAGGAATTTAAAAACAATGTTGGCTTCCACAGAAGAACAAGAGGATTACTTGTTGGCTTCTCCAGAGGACCTGTTTGGCTGTTGCCATAAAATGCATTTTTCCACAAAGAGTAAAGAAAGCTTCTACTCAGCATAATGCAGAGGAAGCCGGTCAATGTCACACTGCCACCGCCTCTGTGGGCATTAGTATTCTGAAAGAATCCTCAGAATGTCAGTCTCCCTCCACGCCCACACATTTATTTTGCTGGGGGAAAAAAAGTAAGACCTGCGTTTCTAGTGTGAAACACATCTCTCTGTGCACAGAGCAAACCCAGTGTCTGTGTTTAGCATCCCAATGTGATAATTATGCGTCACGTTTGCTCTGTGGCTAAATCTTACATTTTATATTGAAACACAGAGGAATGACTAAATGATACCAGCACGTTATTTTACTCTGCCTTTCCATCGTGACTTAAAAATGCATCCATATTGCTGGAATACGTCTGTAAAACAACTGTGGACTGTCCAGTGTGTGTGAAAAGTGGATAGCTGTGGGGGAAGGTGAACTGCAAGACATTGTGCAGTCAGTGCACACACATATCAAGACCTAGTAAGCAGTAAGTGTTCATGTGCATAAGTGTGTGCTTGTGTGTGTGTGTGTGCGTGTGTGTGTGTGTGTGCGCGCCTGTGTGTGTGTGCTTGTATGTGTGTGTGTGTGTGTGCTTGTGTGTGTGTGTGTGCGTGTGTATGAATGTGCATGTGTGTTTGGTAGTGAGAAGAGAGAGAGAGTAGAGGAGAAGGGACTGGATGCCTATAGAAGAAGGAGATTTTATTAATAAATGAAGAACAAAAGCCAGGTTATGTAAGCAACACTGAATTGCTTGTATAATGAGAATAGAAAGAAGGTTTGCATATTCATAAGGAAAACTGAAGAGGTGCTCACTAGTGAGAAAGAACTAGAAATGGAAATCTGAGTTTTGTTTGAGCATGACATTACCAGGAACCATTGTGTAGATCACATGACATGCCATAAGATCACAAAATTAACTCTTTTTTTTTGCCTAAATTTTACAATTTTTCAACACAATAACTAGTTTACTGATATTTCCATTTGTCATTTAATTTGTTTTATATAGTTTTGATTACTTCATATCTTAAGTCCTAAAAGTAAAAGAAAACAAAAACAAAAAGTCAGAATTTTACTAAAAGTTTATTCCTTGCACCAGCAAGATGGCTTAGCAGGTAGAGGCTCTTGCTGCCAAAACTGAACAGCTTAGTTTTGGTCTCCAGAACTCACACAGAATGGAATTTACTCCTGCAAACTGTCCTCTGACCTCCACATGTATGTTGCGGCATGTGAAAGTCTATGCACATGTGCAAACACAAAAATTTGAAAAGGAAATTATGTCCAAATAAACAAAAACATAAAGTATAAACTTCTTATAAGAAAATGTAAGTTCTCCAGTATATTAGATTTTACAGTAAATTCATATGTAATGGAAAAAAATACCACCAATAACAACCAAAAATGCAAACAGCAAAGGAAAATATAGAAAGACAGTTGTACTGGATTAGATACATAGCTGTATGCTTCAACACATATTAAATAAATGAAAACTGACAAGAGGGTGGAAGAAAATCCTCGCAAATCTCATAGCTGATAGAGATTTCACGCCTAGAGTACATAGAGGAAGGACCCTTGCAATTAGTGATAGCAAGCTACAGATAAGCAGGACTACCGATGGATCAAAGATCTCAACATGTTTTCTTCATTGGTAGAGTGATCCAATAAAAGGATGCTCAGAATCAGTTGTCATTAGAAAAATACAATGGAAACAATGTGATAAGACAATATGTCTGCTAGAAAGGTGATAATTAAAAAGTCAGATAATAACAAGTATGGGTAATGAGTGAGCACACTGAAACACATATTCTTCTGGTGAGAATGAGAAATGTTACGACCACCTCAGAAAACAGTCTAGACTTTCAGTAAATGGCCAAAAATACAATTAACATATGACCCCAAATTTCTATTAATTCTCAGGTAAATACCAAGAAAAATGGAAAAAGTTGTTCATATTAAAAATTGTACATGAATATTTGTGGCCACATACTTGCAAGAGACAATTGGTTGAAATAAACCAAATATACAATCTCCTTCAGGATAAATAAAAACTGATATGTTCATACAATGGGATATCATTTGAGGGGAGAAGGCAATGAAATATTTAGAAATGTTACACTATGGAAAAACCTTAACATTTTGTTAAGTAAAGAAATCATATTTAACTAGTCATAAAAAGCATGTATTAGGGCAAGATGGAAGATTAGAAACTGTCTCTGTTACACCAGAAAAAGGAGATTCCAAATAAAAACCATTTACTCTATTCCCAGGAAAGAAAGAGTTGGAAACAAAGGAGTTAAGTCAATCTGAGCTCTTGACAAAGAAGTAGAGGGAGGAACTGTCATGCAGCCCTCAGAAGCCTTCAAAGCTACAGAGGCTCACTTCCTTTGCAGACCTGAGGACCCCCAAAACCAGAGAGGTAGGTAATACCCATTGCACTGTGAAGAAATGACCAAAATGTTACACCATCAAGGAGACAAGGAGAGACAGAGGATGATGTGGAAACCTAATAATGAGATGTTCCAATGACACCAGACAAAAATCAGTGCCACCCCCCTCACCTCTTGCCTGGGTTGGTGACAGTAAGCCAAAGGGAGAATGTGCCAAAGGGAGACTCTGGGAAGAGACTACCCAGGGAACAGAGTCAAACACAGGTGGGTGGATCTTCTGTAACAATGACTCTAAAGTCCCTTGCCTGGAAGGAATAAATCCCAAACCCCAGAGACAAAGTTGGAAATGGCAGGCAGGGGTTTATGGACCCCAGCATTTATCCTCATTCAAAATTCCCTCTCAACTGAGATGTGTTTGATTATCCTAAGATGTACTGGATTACTTAGGCTTTTGTTTTCAGCCCATCTCAGAAGCTCCCACAGGAGACAATCAATAATGGGAACAGATGTGTTCTTTCCAACTAAGAAGAAATACAGACTGAGGTTCTATCTTCTACTTCTCTTCTTTTTTCACATTTTCTACTTTATTTTACTTACGTACTTATCTTTACTTCATTTTAAAAACTTCTTTGTTCTAGCTTGCACATCTCATACATAGGCTTTTATAACTTCTCTTTCATTTTTTAAAAATTATTCATTTGTGTGTGTGTATCCACAGGCATGTGCCACAGTGGGAGTTGTAGGTCAAAGGACAAATTGCCAGAACTGCTAACTCTCGTGAAAGAATTGGTTCTCTTCTTTGATCATGTGGGTCCCAGAGATGGAGCTAAGTTTGTGAGGCTTGGCAGTGAGAGCATCTATCTGCTATTTGCTACATGAGCCATCTCACCAACCCCAGCCGCCCTTTCTTTCTCTATCTCTACTCTATAACATTTTCTTTATTATTTTTCATACTTTATAAATTTCCTCTTTCATTCTTACCTTACTTTTGTCTTTTCCTATACATTTGTATCTTACCACTAAAATTAAATTATTACCATCTTACCATTAAATTATTAATGTCGTGATCTGTAAAAACTATAAACTATGTATTCTAATCAGCGTTCTGAAGCTGCTGTGACTGAACCAGGTCATGGACATAAAGGAGTTACACACATTTATACTCTATTGCATGTGAAAGCCAGAAATGCTTTCAAGTTGTATATCTTCCCGCAGTCATCTTTTTTCCAAAACAGTAGGAGCCAACATAAACTCAATATAAGCCAGGTTACCAGGAAAAGACATGTAAAATTAAGCAAACAAAAAGAGTAAGGAAAAATGGGAAAATTAAAAAGTTAGGTAGTCCAATAAATCAGTGTGTAAAGTGCTTTCAGCATGAGCATGATGACCTTAGTTCAGATCCTCAGTATCCTCGTGTATAGAGGGTAGGTTAACCCCATCTATAACTCTGGCGCTAGGGGATGGAAGCGAGTAACTTCCTGGATCTCATTGTCTAGTCAGTCAAGCCAATCAGTGAGCATCAGGTTCAGTGGAGAAACCCAAAAACTAAGGTAGAGAATAATTGAGGAAGATATCCAACATCCACTTCTGCCCTCTATGTATGTACAGATGAATGCAAACACAAGCACACAGCACATACAGACACAGGATAAAATACAAATAAAAAAAATAAAGATTGGAGGCTATACTTATCCAAAATTATGGGATAAACACAAGAAACATATACACACATACCATATATATACATATATATTACACATGTATATAGACACACACACATATATATATATGAAAACAAGCCACAATGACAATCCCACAAGCTGACAATAACTCATCAATATGGGAAGCCAAAGATAATGAGATTGCTGAACTGGCAGAAAAATATTTCAGAGTCCTGGTTTTAAAAAGATTTAATGACTACATAGATGAGTCAAATAAATAGATATATAAAGTAATCAATTCACCAAATAAAGTTAGCAAAGAAGTAATTGAAATTGTCCTTAGATGCAAATATCCTCAAATTCATTATTTAGAGATGAGACTGACTGGTCAGATTAAAAAGCAAAATCCAACTATTTGTTTTCTCTAAAATCAATCAATCAAACAAACAACCAAACAACCAGTACCTCATTGGCAAAGACACTCAGAGAAAAGGAGAGAAATCAACTTACCAAGCAATTTAATGTAAAAACAAGGTGGTGTGACTGTTATGAAATCTGATTTTTTTTTAAAGTGGTGGGATAGGGCACAAAATAATAATAAATATTTACTTCATAAATGTTGGGACTCCTAGTCTCATAAAACGAACACTAATGGGTATGAAAGGCCAGGTAGATTTAGATACAATAATGGTCTTTATATAATTGTCTTTAAATAGGTTTTCCGAACAAAACATCAACAACTACGAAAACCTTCAGAGCTAAATAAACTATACCATAGGACAATTGGCAAAGAAGTGATATTTCTGTGATACACTTGAACATATGGTTCTTGGGCTTTGAGAATTGTTTTGTGGCTAGAATGTGGAAAAGTTTGATACTTAGGGCTAAAAAAGCCCAAGCATGTTAGAGGGAGAACTTAATAAGCTGTTGTGGTAGGAGCTTGAAAGAAAAGAACACTGAGAGAAAAGTAGATGTGGAGAAGTCTAAGTTATGAGCTCTCAAAGGGCACCACAGTCCTTCTAAGGAACTCACCTAGGGACCTCGGTGTGATATTTTGAGTAAGAATCTGGTTTTACTCTCCCAGTTCCAGGAAAACTGAATCAATTGAGTTTAAAGGTGATGCACTGAATTGTTTGGCAGAGGACATTTCAAGACAGGAGAGCATTCAGGCAATAGCTGAGAACATCAGAAGGATCAGCACTGCTGAAGAGATACATCCTGAGCTACAATGAGACAGCAGGAAGGGTACTCTCATTAGGAGCTCTGTTTTGTGAACATTCAAGCGCCTGGAGGGAGAGAACATAAACACAACTGAAGCTAAAGCTGAAGGGGTTCTGTGCTCCTCAAAATCAGCTACCTAGGGAAGTCTCTGCCCAAGGCCCTGCACACAACAGCTGTTGCAGCTGTGGTCCTCAGGGGCAGAGGATGCACCTCATGCTGGCAGTAGAGCTTGACAGCATTGTCTTTGTGGCATTGGATTTGCAAGGCATGAAAGACACAAGACTGTGGTAATCATGAAATCTCACTTTATGGGTTTTAGAAAGCATGATGAAGCCAGGTAATGTGGGACAGGTTCAGAATTCCCCAGAGGTCATTTTATGAAGTCTCCAGAAGTTTTCTCCTGCCCATTTATTTATTCCTATCATCTTTCCATCCATTCATCCATCCATCCATCCATCCATCCATCCATCCATCCATCCATCTATCCATCCATGCACCCGCCTACCTACCTACCCACCTCTCCACCGATCTATCTTGATAATAGCATTGCAACAATTATATACTTGCTTAACAAATTGATAAGTATATCCCAGTACTGGCTTCCTCTTCCTGTAAGTGGCCAGAGGTGACCTGTGAAAATGGTTCACTACTCTCTTGACCTAGAAAACCCCACAGAATCATGCAAATCAAAGGGTTCAAACCTCCGTGTTCACTTTAAGAACACCCGGGAAACTGTCAAGGCCATCAAGGGTATGCAATTCCACAAAGCTACCAAGTATCTAAAGGATGTCACTTTAAAGAAGCAACGTGTGCCATTCCAGCGTTATAATGGTGGAGTCAGTAGGTGCATCCAGGCCAAACAGTAGGACTGGACACAGGGACGCTGGCCAAATAAAACAGTGCTGAATTTTTGCTGCACTTGCTTAAAAATGCAGAGAGTAATGCTGAACTTTAGGTTTAGACGTAGATTCTCTAGTCATTGAACACATCCAGGTGAACAAGGCACCTAAGTTGCGCTGATGAACCTACAGAGCTCATGGTGGGATTAACTCATCCATGAGCTCCCCTGCCACACTGAGATGATCTTCACTGAGAAGGAACAGATTGTTCCAAAGCCAGAAGAGGATGTTGCACAGAAGAAAAAGATATCCCAGAAGACACTGAAGAAACAAAAACTTATTCATGGGCATAAATTCAGCATAAAATAAATGCAGATAAAGTAAAAAAAAAATAAATAAATAAAAAGGAATATCCCAGTACTGCAAGTCATAATGGTCCACAACTTTAACCCCAGTACTTGGGAGATATAGGCAGGCAGAAGTGAGTTCGAAGCCACCCTAGTCTATATAATGAGTTTCAGGACAACCTGGGCTATGTTGAGAGAGTCTGTCTCAAAAACAAGAATAACTACAAAAGTATACCACTGCATTGTTGGCTACAGAGAACACAGAAGCATTAGATCTCTAGGACCTGTTCATCTCGGGTACAACTTTAATCCTCTATACATTTGTCAAATAGCAGGATATATATATATATATATATATATATATATATATATATATATATATATATATATATGATGGATTGTAACTGCGAAAGTCCCTTCTGAAGTTAAGTTTGGTTGTACTTTTTTCTTTTGTTTTTGTAAGAATACGAAATTTCATTAGGCAGTCATTGGCTATTGAGTCCCCGTAGCTGGCACTGAGATCAGGTGGAGCCAAGGAAAGCATTGGGTATGCTGCCATGCATTCACACTGTGTGTATTTAGCCCTGAAGCATCCCTAGGTCTGTCTTTCCCAGACTCTCGAGATTCATGAAAAGAGGGAGAAACTGGAGAGTTCTCTACTTTGCCAGTGACTAAAGCAACCTCACTGTACCCATTTTAACACACAGCTTCTGCTTAAGGAATAAATACAGTCATGAATCTAGGTTACAAGACCTGCAGATCTAAACCATTTCAACTTCCAGACATATCTTACTTCGCTCCAACTTCTCAGTGGTTTTGTCTAAATAAACAAACAAATAAAATAGGGTTGTATTCAGAAAGAATTTCATCCCCAGGAGAGTGACCTATAAAGAATCTCCATCTCATGTCTTTTGGGGAGTATCTTAGAGTGTGTTTAACACATTTGCATAAGCTCAAAGACAAACCATCATTTTTTGCCTTTGGCAAGCCTCACACAACATCTACCTTGGTGAGGAATCCCTGTCCTGTCCTCCCCTCTGACCTTCACTCTTTATCAGAAGGATTACCACTCCAACCATGAGCAACAGAGTGTCTTCTAAATCTCACTGTGCTACTTATTTAAAAATATATGGCCGGGTGGTGGTGGCACATGCCTTAATCCCAGCACTTGGAAGGCAGAGGCAGGCGGATTTCTGAGTTCAAGGCCAGCCTGGTCTACAGAGTGAGTTCCAGGACAGCAAGGGCTATGCAGAGAAACCCTATCTCAAAAAACAAACAACAACAACAAAAATATATGTGCTTTCATATCTTACTAGAGAAAGCATGATTCCCACCGATCCTAACTCCCACTGACCCAGCCTAAGATTTTCTGGCTAGGTTAAAATAAAACAAAATAAACTCTGTCCTGCTTAGGTCAGAGACAGAGCCATATTTTTTTAATAGGGTGTCAAACTTAGCTTTTAGCTGGTTTGGACAAGACAGAGGCTTCTGAAAATCCAGCTCTCAGCACGAACCCCAGCTGGTTTCATGTGGTACCTAATATACTCTGCCTTGGCCTCACCCAGCTGCCTGCTGAAACACCAGACAGGTGGCCATAGCAGACAAACAGCCCAGTTAATATCAGAACTTATTGGGCAGTTGTACTAACTGGCAAGAGGAATTGTACATTTGATTGAGCCAAAACCAGGTGTGCAATTAAAGAGTGCAGTCACCTTACCCAGCTGTGGGACTGGGTCTCTCCAGCCACAACCTTCTTCAGAACCCGCTTCATAACAAGTGTCCTTCTCTTTGACTGTTCTGTGTAGTCAACCACTAGAATTAAGTATCCTTGGCTGGGATTGTAGCTCAGTGATAGAACATTGCCTCAGAGTTAGAGAGGTCCTGGGTTCAGTTCCTTAAAAACAAAGTAACTAACTTGTTCAAAGAACTGGCTAGAAACATCTAAATATTTAGATTTTGTATTACTATATTTTAGAAGCATAGATATGAGTCTATGTGGGTTTTGGTATTAAATGGGCTGTCTGTCTGAGATGGCTGCCTGACTGAGGTATCCTCGTTCCTTAAGCCAAGGTGGTTGTATCTTTGGGAGCTGTGTAAAGCCAAGGAGGTTGTATCTTTGGGAGTTGTATAAAGCCAAGGTAGACTACCAGTTAGATGGCGCAGGCAACAAGCAGTCGCTCATTCTGAGAGCAAAGTTTTCAGAAGATAGTTACTGTGCTGTGGTGAGCTTTATCTTAAACTTTAAATTATAATAAAAGGAATTATTTACTAGTACATAATACCCAGAGTCTGAGATAGTGACAAACATAATGGGGGTATTCAATTCATGTTTATGTCTGAGTATTTAGATATAGTTTTGAAGATCATTAGAATCTCAGATGAATCCAAATCATACATGCACTTCAACTTTCAAGAGTACTCAGTAACAGAATTGTTTAATAATTGCACAGTCAATAATGTCATGCAAATTTGATATATGTAATTTTTCAAAAGGGTAAGAGTTATAAACACAAGCAAGTGTTGGGATAAGGAATGGTCTGCTCGAAGGCAGAGAAACAAAGTGGCTCTGGCTTATTGAGGCCTTTAGGAGCATAGTCCTTACCTTCCAACACAGTGGGTACCAACCAGCTGGCTCATCTCTCAGGGCAGAGCCAGGCTGCTGACACTGCAAGAAGAAAGAGTTATTTCTCAAGATCATGTATTCATTAGTTCTTGGGAAATTTTATTTTTAGAAAGTAAAAACTAAGTGGGAACAAAAGCAAGACATTTAACATTAGGGAAGGGGGCTAGCAATGAGAATGACACGTATGGCAGATGGTAAGCTGACCCCCAGAAGGAGGCCATCTTGCAGGTGGCTAGTGACACCTGGAAACTGGCATTGCTCTCTACTCGCCTGCCTCCTCTTGGCTGCTCTGGCCAGCCCAGGGTGGAGGTTGCTCACGAACTGCCTGGTGCTGATTCTAGCTGTAATAATTTCCTTGCTTTAGGAGAGCACAGACTGGAGGCATAGACACACTGGGCATGGAAGGCAGCTCTGAGACCCTTATATTTCTCTCTGCACTCAAATGCTATGATTCTTATATTTACATTCTTCTTGCACAAATAAACCAACTTCAATAGATATTATTTTATATTTGTGAAGTATCTTGAACCTTCAAGAACCTTAAGTGTTTTGTAGACATTATCTCTAATCCCACAACAATATTATGAGGTAGGTATTACTTCTATTTAACAAGAGAGGGAGACTAAAACACAGAGGTTAAATAATATTCCCAAGGACACACGATTAAATTCAGGGAAGAGCCAGGACTCATGCACTTTTAACCTCCAGCTAACTCCAACCCAAATCCTTATAAGAGAATGTGTGTGTGTGTGTGTGTGTGTAATTGATTTATTTTAATTTTATGAGTATTTATTGGTATTTTGCCTGCATACATGTCTGTTTGAGGGTGTTAGGTCCCCTAGAACTAGAGTTACAGACCATTGTTAACTACCATGTAAGTGTTGGGAACTGAAACTGGGTCCTTTGGATGAACAGAGAAATAGCCAACACTGTTACCCACTGAGTATTCTCTCTAGCCCCATCATGAGTGAATCTTTAATGAAGAGTACTATTGTTTTATTTCTTCATTTCCTTAAGAGGTAGCAATGGTGTAGTCTACAAGAACATTTTTAGTTCCCTACTGAAGATGGATTTAGTTTTCCATGTTAGTACACTAACTTTCTTATGGTGACCTCTGTCAAAGCATGGAACTCCAGAACTGGTAGTCCAGGCTACTGTAAGCTCAAAGAAAGAAGAGGAGTCCCAAATTGAAGATGAGTAAACTATTGCTACAGCCTGGAAGGAAGCAGAGGACCCATCTGCTCTAAGCTTAAAAGGAGGATGGCTTAGGACCTTTGATGACAGCAGGGAGATTCATCTGCTGGTGGTGAGCCAATGTGTTACATCATAGGGATGCTCTTATCCCTCAAGAAGAGCCCAGTAGCTTCAAGAAAACAACTCTTCAGATCTAAAGTGTCCCCTTCAAAAAAGAAAAGCCAACCAGTGGTCGGGACAAGATAGAGACTAAAGAAAGGGAAAATGAGGAGGGTAGGGACGATCAGTGTGTCCGGCAGAGCCAAGAATGCTCTGAGAAAGTATGTGGGCATATAGTGAAGAGTCAGCATGATGGGACACAAGCAGGAGTCCCACGTAAATGTAAAAGTCTTTTTTAGACCATAGATAAAAGTAAAAAAAAAAATCCATTGGGAAATGCATCTCAATAAATCACACAACATTCCCACAAAAATCAGATTATGTTCTGACAAATACCTGATTTATTAAAACCACAGAGACAGGAAAAACAAGCCTGGAAGAAAAATGTGGGTCATGAGAAAAGGATTAGAATCCAGCCAACTCCTCTCTTTTCAATGACACTAAATGCCAAAGACTGATGTTGGCAGGAATTTGAAGGAGAAAATGGTAATAAGAGTTTTATCACAGGCAAAATGGTGTCATGCAGTGTGAAACTGATATAAAAACATGCCTGGATTTACACAGATTCTGAAAACATATAAGCCGTTTCTCTTATTTCAAAATATGCACTCTACCTGAATGAAAGAGAAAACTGAAGATTAAAAAGCACTGAAGAATGTAAAATTTTCATGTCCTATGTTAAGAACTGACACCATTTAGTTCAAACAAATGCTAGGGATTTCCTTACAACACCAAAACAAATCTCAAAATAATTCTAA
>NW_022196913.1:24199498-24200633 GCF_008632895.1 Mastomys coucha
AAAGCCATGCTCTACAGAAAAAAAAATTAGTCTTACTTTAGTTTTTAATGTGCCTAATAAAAATCTCTATGTAACATGTGGCATGTTTTAGTTTTAAGTCTTTTCTTTTCTTTTCTTTTCTTTTTATTTTAAAGATTTCTTTATTTATTTCATGTATATGAGTATATTGTGGCTGCACAGATGGTTGTGAGCCTTCATGCGGTTGTTGAGAATTGAATTTTAGGACCTCTGCTCGCTCTGGTCAACCCTGTTCTCTTCTGTTGGCCTGCTGTCTCAGTCCAAAAGATTTATTTATAAATAGGTACACTGTAGCTATCTTCAGACACTACAGAAGAGAGTGTCAGATCTCATTACAGATGATTGTGAGCCACCATGTGATGTGGTTTCTGGGATTTGAACTCAGGACCTTCAGAAGAGCAGTCAGTGCTGTTACCCACTGAGACATCTCACCAGCCCCCCATTTTAAATATTTTCTAAAATAAGCATATAACAACTTTAAATAGAAAACAAATAAAAGAGATGTACACATAAACTTGAAGAGGTACACGCAACCACTTTCCCTATTCCCATTGATCCACACTCACTTGCCCTATGAAACATCATGAGAGGGTCCTTCCTACACCATCAGACTGTCCTTCCTACACCATCAGAGTGTCCTTCCTACACCGTCAGAGTGTCCTTCCTACACCATCACAGTGTCCTTCCTACACCGTCAGAGTGTCCTTCCTACATCGTCAGAGTGTCCTTCCCACACCATCAGAGTGTCCTTCCCACACCATCAGAGTGTCCTTCCCACACCGTCAGAGTGTCCTTCCCACACCGTCAGAGTGTCCTTCCCACACCGTCAGAGTGTCCTTCCCACACCGTCAGAGTGTCCTTCCTACACCGTCAGAGTGTCCTTCCTACACCGTTAGAGTGTCCTTCCTACACCGTCAGAGTGTCCTTCCTACACCATCAAGAGTGTCCTTCCTACACCATCAGAGGGTCCTTCCTACACCATCAGAGGGTCCTTCCTACACCGTCAGAGTATCCTTCCTACACCATTAGAGTGTCCTTCCTACACAATCAGTGTCCTTCCTACACCATCAGAGTGTCCTTCCTACACCATCAGAGTGTCCTTCCTACACCATCAGAG
>NW_022196913.1:24201943-24207246 GCF_008632895.1 Mastomys coucha
TCCTACACCATCAGAGTGTCCTTCCTATCCCAGAGTGTCCTTCCTACACCATCAGAGTGTCCTTCCTACACCATCAGAGGGTCCTTCCTACACCGTCAGAGTGTCCTTCCTACACCATCAGAGTGTCCTTCCTACACCAGAGTGTCCTTCCTACACCATCAGTGTCCTTCCTACACCATCACAGTGTCCTTCCTACCCCAGAGTGTCCTTCCTACACCGTCAGAGTGTCCTTCCTACACTGTCAGAGTGTCCTTCCTACACCATCAGTGTCCTTCCTACACCGTCAGAGTATCCTTCCTACACCGTCAGAGTGTCCTTCCTACACCGTCAGAGTGTCCTTCCTACACCGTCAGAGTGTCCTTCCTACACCGTCAGAGTGTCCTTCCTACACCATCAGAGTGTCCTTCCTACCCCAGAGTGTCCTTCCTACACCATCAGAGTGTCCTTCCTACACCGTCAGAGTGTCCTTCCTACACCGTCAGAGTGTCCTTCCTACACCGTCAGAGTGTCCTTCCTACACCGTCAGAGTGTCCTTCCTACACCGTCAGAGTGTCCTTCCTACACCGTCAGAGTGTCCTTCCTACACCGTCAGAGTGTCCTTCCTACACCATCAGAGTGTCCTTCCTACACCGTCAGAGTGTCCTTCCTACACCATCAGAGGGTCCTTCCTACACCGTCAGAGGGTCCTTCCTACACCATCAGAGGGTCCTTCTTACACCATCAGAGTGTCCATCCTACACTGTCAGAGCATCTTTATGTTTAGACTTAGCTGGACATCACCACAGAAAGGGTAGAGTTAGTTTGTGTCTCCAGTTGGAGTGCTTTAAAAAAGCAATGTGCATTTCTTTATACAATACTTTACACATTATCTTTATTGAGATTATTTTTTTTAAATCCTAGAAGGACAGCCTAGCACAGAACATAAAAATATGTTTGTCACACTTAAGTGGCAGGAACTAAAAGTAGTAAGATCATTCTGCTGGATGGCTAATGCCATTGGGATATTCATCGTCACCATTTCAAAAATCACTGAACGCTGTCTCAGAGTTCTTTGGGTGCACATTGAGTTAAATTATTTCTTCTGCATTTTCTCTTTTTATTTTTTAAAGTTCAATCACAATCAAGGAAATTTTTTTTAGTATATATATGCTTTTACTAACCATAGCCTAAATAAGCCATAGTTGTGAAGTTTCATTTTCTATTTAGATATAAATATTTCTCTATCTTCTGCTTTTATGTAGGTCTTGACTGTCATTTTCTGGTTCTTTGTTTTGCTGTTTTGGGAGGTGTCTCCAAGTTAATAATTAGAAGATGGTACACCTCTTTATACACTCCAGCTTTTGCTAATGATGCTCACCTGGCCCACACAGCTTTTCTCACCCCCTAATCTGCCTCCTGTCAGATTTATACTCCTCTGAATGGAATGGTTGCCTTCTCAGTGGAGTCTCTTCTGCTTCTGTGGTTCTCTGTCCCAGACTGGAATGTTGTCATGACAATGCTCATAAAGTAAGGCAGGGTCTGAATGCAGGCCTGTATCCCCTTGTTATGCAGCCGTTTGTTTGTATCACTGTGGCCTGCACGCATTCGATAAAGTGGATGCCAGGCCCTCTTCTATATTTTCAGGGTATAACGAACAAGCCGTACTGTCCTTATAGAGTCCCCAGACTCATCTACAGCATAAGATAATTCATTTAGACAGAGCTTTGGCCTAAATAAATGGAACTGTGTCCACACAGTATATACAAAGAACTACTAAACATAAGGCGGTCATGTTGGTCCTACCGGAAGGGAAACTAAGCCACAGTCTGAAGTGGGAGGAGTCAGCTGGAGGTGGGGCTTGGTGGGGAGGCCAGGTTAAGTGCATTAACAGGACCTCAAAACAGCGTGTACAAAGGCCCAGGCAAAGGCATGAGCTATTTTTGTCCAGAGAAAATAAAAGATCAATGTATCTGGACCAACAGATGAAGGTTTCAACAAAGAGAAAGACAAGCTGAGTCTGAACCAGTTAGACAGTCCAGGTTTAGAGTCCTAGCCGGACAATTGGTATGCAATCCTTCTTAATGGGTGACTACTGAAGAATGTCCGTGTGATTGTATCATAACCTTATTCCTGCTTTTACAAGACTGATATGAAAGAGGACTAGGGTATGACCCTTTAATTGCCCAGTTATGCCATTTAACTAAGATGGGGAAGAAAATGGAATATGATATTGGGTTTTAGATATGGTATAGTAGAACATAAAAGACTCCAGATGACAGGTAGATATATGAGCTTTGGGGAAATATGAATTTATGGATTGTGGAAAATATCTGACCAAGAGATTTGATTTGAGAGATATTTGCTGATTTGAAACTGGTACTGGATACTCCTGCTAGGAACAGGTAGATTACCTTGAAAAAACACAATAAAACCCAGGTCAATTTCTGAGTCACTCCAAACAATGGGAGAACAGATGGAGTACGGAAGATCCATAGATGACCCCAAGAAGAAGAGGGTAGAGGAATGAGTCTTGAAAAAAAAAAAACAAAAGGAAAGGAGTAATATCAGATGGAACAACAACCCACTGTGTGGCTAAGTCCAGCAAAGTCAGTAAAGTGGAGCCCAGAGGATGTGTCTGAGAGCTGTTGGTAGAACCCAGAGGATGCGTCTAAGTTAAGAGCTGTTGCTAGCCTTGTCCAAGCAGTTTCAGTAAAATAGTGGTAAGAGCTGTCTGTGTAAATAGATAACTTGTAGAACGCAGCTCAGGAAGGAAAGTTTAAGAGGGACTTGAACCTTGATAGAAGATCTGCTGTGACAAAGCTTTCTATCAAATCCCATTAAGTGTAAAGGATATGTTTTTATTTGTTTGTTTTTCTGTTATTATTTTAAGACAGAGTTTGCTACCACAGACAAGGCTGACCTCGAAGTCAGTGTAGAGCTTACAGGCATATAGCCTCACTAACCTGTTTTGAGTATGTTGTAATTCTTATTTATCAAGCCCACTCCAGTAAGATCCAATGACTAAACAGTAACATTTACAATAAGTGGAATGAGTGTGGGAAAAAAATCCGCGCATTTACTTTTTTGCTAATTCCTGTTCTATCCTCCCCAGCTGAACTAATAATAGCTGACATTCTGTGAGCAATTAAAAATTTCCAGTTAAAATATTTTATTTTGTTCAATATCTAAAGCTATCCAGGGAGGAAAAAAGTTCTGATTATCTAATTTTATGGGTGAGGAGTGAGTCCAAGCATTGGAGAAGTACGAAAGTTCCATGACACTCTCAAGTGCCACTCAGCAGATCAGAATGGGGACTCAAATTCTGATCACAGAGTCCAGGTACCCACCCTTTGCAAAATAAGAGCTAAGGACAAAAAAGGAAAGAACTTATGACATAAAACAAAAATTAGAATCATAATCATCTTTACTTAAATATGGTCATTCCTGATTGTTAATAATTTCACAAGAGAATAAATATCTCTGATGAATAATCTTCAGATGTAATTTAGGTAATTTTGCTGGTACTAAAACTAAATGAATGCAGGCTGTAGGTGTGATTTTTTTTTAAATATACAAGTGGGAAGAGGATGGAGGAAATGCAATCAACTGCCACTGAATCTAGAATATTTAAGACTAAATGTTCTAAATAAGGTCTCTGACAACATGCCCAAGAACCTCATAAAGGAAGTGTCTAAATGAAAGTAGACTGTTCTGGTCTATCAGATACATGAAAATGTACTTTGCAGGAATAGACATTGGCATGTTAGTGAACAAAAAATTCCTCCCCAAACATCTGACTAACCAAAGTACTGCTTCACACAGTGGTAAAGACAAGTTCCAAGGGGAAAATCTGAGACTCCTTCTTCAACTGAGAGATTCACTAAGTATGAATATACCTTAGCAAAAGAGACACAAAGATCAATAGCGAGTCCTTCATAGGATGGATGCCACAGATGACCAGTTTAGCCCTCTACCAATAGCTGGTTGTGGTGGCCAGAATTAGAATAGGCTCATGTATTTGAAAGCTTGGGTCCTAATTAGAGGAACAATTTGAGAAGGATTAGAAGGTATGGTCTTGTTATAGTAGGTGTGTCACTGGGAATAGGCTTTAAGGTTTCAAAAATCCACATCAAGCCCAGTACCTCTATGCCCACCCCACTTCCTTTCTGTCTCTGCCTTCTTCCTCTGGATCAGGATGTAAAGTTCTCAGTTATTTCTTAAGCACCGTGCCTGCCTGTAAACTGCCACAGTTCCTAATATGATGCTTGTGGATTAGCCTTCTGAATCTGTAAGCAAGACTCCAATTAAATGCTCACTTTCGGAAGAGTTGCCTTGGTCATCTATTCAAAGAACAAAGTAAAATAACTCACTCAAATGCTCAAGATTTGCAAGCTTGTGGTTATCCATGAATTTAATCATCTTGCAAATAAATGTAATTCTTACAAATCCCAGCTTTACAAGAGTAGTAGCTTAAATTCTGAAGAAATGTGTGGCCTTCACAGGAAAATAGTGTTGTTGGTTTAGTGGCCATGTGCCACTGGAATATCAGGCACCATCTTAGGGTTTCTGTTGATGTGATAGACCATCAGGCCCCAAAAGTAACTTGTGGAGGAAAGAGTTACATTTCATCTTGCAGCTTGTACACCATCATCCAGAGAAGTTGGGAAGGAATTCCGTACAGGAACCAGGAGGCAGGAACTGATGCAGATGCCATGGGGGAGTGCTGCTTATTGGTTTTGTTCTATAGTTGTTCAGCCTTTCCTTTTTTTTTGTAGAACATGATTTTAATATTTTCAACTGTTGATATTCAACAAACAATAGTTAAGTTATTTTTGTTTCTATCTGGTTTGATTATTTCCTGCCATCTACTCCTCTTGGGTATATTTGCTTCTTTTTGTTCTAGAGCTTTCGGGTATGCCATCAAGCTGGTAGTGTAATCTTTCTTCAGTTTCTTTTTGGAGGCACTTAGAGCTCTGAGTTTTCCTCCTACCCACTGCCTTCATTGTGTCCCATAAGTTTTGGTATGATATGTCTTCATTTTCATTAAATTCTAAAAAGGCTTTAATTTCTTTACTTATTCCTGGACCAAGTTATCATTGAGTAGAGTGTTTTACATCTTCATGTGTATGTGTGCTTTGCATTGTTTTTGTTGTTATTTAGGACCAGCCTTAGTCCATGGTGATGTGATAGGGTGCATGGGATTAGTTCAGTCTTTTTGTATCTGTTGAGGACTGGTTTGTGACCAATTATATTGTCAGTTTGGAGAAGGTACTGTGAGGGGCTGAGAAGAAGATATATATATATATATATATATATATATATAT
>NW_022196913.1:24207256-24251075 GCF_008632895.1 Mastomys coucha
ATATATATATATATATATATATATATATATATTTGCTTTTGGATGAAATGTTCTATAAATATCTGTTAGATCCATTTGGCTCATAACTTCTGATAGTTTCACTGTGTCTCTGTTTAGTTTCTGTTTCCATGATCTGCCCATTGCTGAAAATGGGGTGTTGAAGTCTCCCGCTATTATTGTGTGGGGTGCTATGTGTGCTTTGAGCTTTTGTAAAGTTTCTTTTATGAATGTGGGTTCCCTTGCATTTGAAGCATAGATGTTCAGAAGAGAGAGTTAATCTTGGTAGATTTTTCCTTTGATCAGTGTGAAGTGTCCTTCCTTATCTTTTTTTGATAACTTTTGGTTAAGGGTTGATTTTATTTGGTTAGAATGGCTACTCCTGCTTATTTCTTGGGACCATTTGCTTGGAAAATTGTTTTCCAACCTTTTACTCTGAGGTAGTGTCTGTCTTTGTCACTCAGGTGCATTTCCTGTATGCAACAAAAATGCTGGGTCCTGTTTATATACCCAATCTGTTAGTCTATTTTTTTTATTGGGGAATTGAGTCCATTGATGTTAAGAGATATTAAGGAAAAGTGATTGTTATTTTTGTTGTTAGAGTTGGAATTGTTTGTGTCTGTGTTCTTTTGGGTTTGTTGAAAGTGGAGTACTTTCTTGCTTTTTCTAGGGTGTAGTTTCCCTCTTTGTGTTGGTATTTTCCATCTATTATCCTTTGTAGGGCTAGATTTACGGATAGATATTGTATAAATTTGTTTTTGTTATGGACTATCTTGTTTTCTCCATCTAAGGTAACTGAGAGTTTTGCTGGGTATAGTAGCCTGGGCTGGCATTTGTGTTCTCTTAGGGTCTGTATGACATCTGCCCAGGATCTTCTAGCTTTCATAGTCTCTGGTGAGAAGTCTGGTGTAATTCTAATAGACCTGCCTTTACATGTTACTTGACCTTTTTTCCCTTACTGCTTTTAATATTCTTTATTTGTTTAGTGCATTTGGTGTTTTGATTATTATGTGATGGGAGAAACTTCTTTCTCTGCTCCAGTCTATTTGGAGTTCTGTAGGCTTCTTGTATGTTCATGAGCATCTCTTTCTTTAAGTTAGGGAAGTTTTCTTCTATAATTTTGTTGAAGATATTGACTGCCCTTTAAGTTGGGAGTCTTCACTCTCTTCTATATGTATTATCCTTAGGTTTGGTCTTCTCATTGTGTTCTGGATTTCCTGGATGTTTTGGGTTAGGAGCTTTTTGCTTTTTGCATTTTCTTTGTTTCTTTGTCAATGTTTTCTATGGTGCCTTCTGTACCTGAGATTCTCTCTTCTATCTCTTGTATTCTGTTGGTGATGCTTGTATCTATGACTCCTGATCTCTTTCCTAGGTTTTCTAACTCTAGAATTGTCTCCCTTTGTGATTTCTTTATTGTTTCTATTTCCAGTTTTAGATCTTGGATGGTTTTGTTCATTTCCTTTGCCTGTTTGATTGTGTTTTCCTGTAATTCTTTAAGGGATTTTGTGTTTCCTCTTTAAAGGCTTCTAGCTGTTTACCTGTGTTCTCTTGTATTTCTTTAAGGGAGTTATTTATGTCCTCCTTAAAGTCCTCTATCACCATCATGAGAAGTGATTTTAGATCCAAATCTTGCTTTTCCAGTGTGATGGTGTATCCAGGACTTGCTGCGATGGGAGAATTGGGTTCTGATGATGCCAAGTAACCTTGGTTTCTGTTGCTTATGTGCTTAAGCTTGCCTCCTGCCATCTGATTACCTCTAGTGCTACCTGACCTTACTATATCTTGCCGGAGCCTGTCCTTCCTGTGATCTTGGTTGTGTCAAAACTCCGCAGAGTTCAGTTGTCTCTGTGGTCCTGTGATTCTGTAATTCTGGGATCCTGAGATCCTGGGTGTGTCAGAGCGCCTGGGAGTCAAGTTGCCTCTGGTACCCTGAGATCCTGGTATGACCAAGCTCCTGGGATCCTGGGATCCTGTGAACCTCGGCGTGTTAGAGCACCTGTGAGTGGTTTTTTCCTGGTGTTGTGGAACTGCCTGCAAAGTTAGTGCCCAAGGTCTGCTCTGGCCACCTCTTTTCATGTATGATCCTGGACGTGTTAGAGCACCTAGGAGTGGAACTTCCTCTGGGTGTTGTGGGACTGGCTGCAGAGTTGGAGGCCAAGGTTTGCTCAGGGCACAGCTCAGATTGGAAGGAACCTGTGTCACTGGTCGGATAGAGTTCCTGGGTGCCTGGGTCCTGCTGGTCCCAGTTACTCCCAGTGTTGGGGCAGATGGTGTGTCCTCCTCACCTCTGATCCTATTGTTTAGCCTTTCTTATACACTGCAGAGACCTCGGATCAGGAATGACACTGCCAACAATAAAGGAAGCTTCCTTCATCAATCAATAATCAATCTAATACCTTAGACTTGCGTACAGACCAATCGTACAGAGGTATTTTCTCAGTTAAAATTCCCTACTCCCAGATTTGTCTAGTTTGTGTCAAGCTGACAAGAAACTAAGGAGGACAGACAACAAAACAGGGAGAAGAGAAAACAGCAAAGGGATGCAACATACTGTGGAAGGCTTCTGGAGAAATTAATATTTATTTTGTAACTTTAAAAGAATGTAGATGCCTATTGATTCAATTGCAAAAAAAAAAAGAAGAAAAGAAAAACAAACATGCAATTTATTTGATGTGTCTTCATGTTCCCAGGTATGCATCTCTCTGGGTGATGTATAGTGTACAGCAGATTTCCTTTTGTTCCCTCAATAATTATTGTGTTTCACAGCACACTGTAGGTTCCTAACTTTATTAAAGCTCTTTATGTGTGTCAGCCATTTAAATGAGTATTTAAGCATTTCTCCAATCTTGGTCAGTTGGAAACCAGTCAAATTTTCCCAATATGTATTACTGTTATGTGTATGAATATTTATTTGCATGTATATATGCATTCCATGTCCATTCTTGAGACTCACAAAGGCCAAAAGAGGCATCAGATCACTTGGAACTGGAATTATAGACACTTCTGAGCTGTCATCTGAGTGTTAGGAAATGAACCTTCTGCAAGAGCAGCAAGTGCTCTTATCTCCAGAGCCAGTCCTGAACAAACACATCACCCTCATGCATCTTCTGATTGCTGATAAAGTAAGCTGGAGTAAACACTTCTGAGTAGACATTTTTTTTGTTTGTTTTTGTTTTTTTTTGTTTTTCGAAGCAGGGTTTCTCTGTGTAGCCCTGGCTGTCCTGGAACTCACTCTGTAGATCAGGCTGGCCTAGAACTCAGAAATCTGCCTGCCTCTGCCTCTCAAGTGCTGGGATTAAAGGCCTGCACCACCACCGCCCAACCTGAGTAGACCATTTTTGTCTCGTCTTTGATTTCTTTCTATTGCCAGGAATGAAGAAACAACTTGTGAAAAGAACAAACATGTTAAATTAGTTTCAAGAAAAACAACAGCAATTTCTACATCAACGTGTTTATCCACCTCACTAAACACTGGACTAGTGTACGTGTAAATTTTAAGTTATACATTTATTGATGTGACGCATGATACAGTATTTAATTGTTATCTGGGGTCATTATTGAATCATTTTAGTGTTCTATAAGCCACCTACATTTTCTTTCTTTCAGTCTTTTTAATTATCTGTTATCATCTCTTGCTCATTTGAGGTTTCAGAGGCTTAGTGTTTTAATGATGTGAGTTTATTATATGTCAACACCTGCAACCCACTCATATCAACAAGAAATATTCCAAATATCTTCCTTGCTGCTGGCCTGCTTTTAAATTTCTCTGGTTTTAATGAGAAAGTTGTACAGAAGCAAGGCAGAGGTACACAGAAACATCTGGTGGCTGTGGAGTTGGGAGGGCTTGAGCAGTGTATACTGTGTAAATGGAGATTGGCTGGCAACCTAGACTGTTGAGAGCTGTCAATAGTTTGTATTTTTGGATTTTTGTTATTGTATAATACTGAAATGTGAGATAAATGATGTCATTAATACAGTCAGTTTTACATAGCAGATATTATAGGAAGACAGACCCTTCCCTACTTGTGTGTTGAATCTATTTGAACAAATCCCTGGAGGGCTAAAATTGGAGAATGCAGAGTGGCCTAAGAGTAGATGCAATCATTTGCAGAAAACAGGTTTAAATTTTATTCATAAACTAGCTTCCTGAAAATATTAATCAGCAGTTGAGAAGTAGGGACTGAAAGAAGAGTTGGTTAGGAATCAGACCTTTCTGCAGTTACCAAGGCTTTGATAGACTTCCAGAAGACAGTTTAGGAACATGCAGCAACACATGCCCACGTCCCTGTTTGGGCCCAACAATTTCATTCCTAGGAATTTATTTGTAATTGCCATAATTTGGGACACTAAGAATTGAACCTAATGGTAGGCAAGTTTGAGGTGAGGAAAAGTTTTTGAAGTTTATACAAGGGTGTCTACTGTGTTACTACTTATAATATTGAAAAAACATAAACTGTATATCCAATGCAACTTCTGAGATGACACACAATGAAGTCAGTGTCATTAGAGAAAGCACTGCCAAGGAATTAAGTGTGATGAGACGTGTTTATATTTGTTCACCTTGGAATGCTTTTGTAACTAACCCAAACAAAATGAAAAAAGTAAATAAGAAGCAGTATATTTAGAATGTCCCCACCTTTGCATTAATCCATATATGTCACCTGTGTTAGCTAATCTTCTATTGCTGTGATAAAGGACCTGAAACCCACAACTCTAAAAGCTTTATTTTGTCTCACAGTTTCAGTTCGTGGTCTGTTGATGCTCCTCATGCAGTAGCCAGGAAGCAGAGACAGCCAAGAAGTGGGACTGGGTCTTCACATCTGCTTGAAAGAAAAATGAGCCCTCCATTATCTGATGGCCTTCTGATTGGCACCAATTTCCAAAAGATTCCATAACCTTTCGATAGTGTTGCTGGCTGCATAGTAAGACCTCAATGCCAGGGCTCCTGGCTTCACCCTCCATACAAATGCCAGTGCTTCTGATGTATACAATCCTTGTCATCACACTTAGAGTTCCTAAAGTGTATGTTATTGAAACTTAGGCTCACCAGTTAAAAGTTCCCACTTCTTCATTTTCCTCTCTATAGAGAACTCAGTAAAGTAAGAGAGGCCGATTTTCATCAAAGCACAATCTGTGTTCTAGAATGACACTCAGAATGTAGTTAGCTAACTAACATTAAATTAATGCATGTTCAGCATTACTTAGGCCTATAATGGACAGTCATTTGCCAGTTCTGATTCAGTTCTGTGGCTGCAAAGACACTCTGGAAAAATACGATTAACTGGGTGACAGTCTTTGACTATGGGTCCACAATAGTCTCCTAGGATAAGTTGTTATGTTTTATTACTGTTATTATTATTATCTTAAAAAAACTCAAATATGACACACCATTTCCCTCTATTCCTTTAACTTCCTCTAACTCCTCTCATAACCCGCAATTTCCTCTCAAACTCCTCAGCTCCTCTCCTTTGCTATTGTTACAGACATCCATAAATTTATAGACACAACCTCCTGTGTCTGTACAGTATTGTATGTACATGGTTTCAGGGTTGACTATTTGATATCAGATAAGAGGTTAGGAGGATCTTCCATAAAGAAAGACTACTTCTCCCACTCTCAGCATCCCTTAATTGTCTGTAATTCCTTGTCTCGATGTAGAGCCCCATTAGTTTTCTTTATTCTGTCATTATTCAGGTCTTACTTAGGTAGCCATATGGTTGGATATCATGAGTGAAGCGTCTCTGTCATTTCTAGGATACGCAATCTCATAGCAGATCTCTTGGTCCTCTGGCTCTTACAGTCTTTCTTTCCCTGTTCTGTGAAGTTTCCTGAGCTTTGGGTGCAGGAGTTGATTGCATGGGTTTTTACTGTAGTGCAATGCCCACCAGTTCCAGGTGAGGGTAGCTGCTTCTAATCCTGAGCAACCACTTAATTGGCGTGTGAGTTCAGCAAGCCACATCACCCTTTGACTGTTTGCTCTGTAAGATGCGCAGGGGGCAAGGGGATATTAAAACATTTTTTTTGGTTACTGTGAAATTAAATACAGAAAGGACCTGTTCTCTACTTAATTTTTGCCTCTCCAGGTGTGAGAAGGAATTTTAGTATCTAATGTAGAATATTTTCATATTAATTAAAAAGTAACATATTCATAACCACCTGCCTAAATGCTAAAACATTTTATTTATAATTAGTCACCCTGGAATACTCCAGAGATTGCCCTCCCCAAATATTATAAATTTTTTTCTCTTTTCATACTCATATGCAAATTAGGGAGGACCCCACTTCAATTATGCGTGCTTAAGATAGCAAAATCCCTGCCTTCCTCTAACTTACCTTGGTCTTCTATTCAAGTTCATGGTGTGCTTTTCTGAAACATCTTTTGGCTCATCTAAAACATTTTGCTCATAGATAGAAAGAGTTATTTAGAATTTCTGCCTTCAGGCTAAGAAGTTGGGAATTTGACTAACCTTTTACTTTCATTGTTCATGCCCTAAATACTAGAGTCCTCAGAGGATAAATGCACCACTTGTAAGCAGGACTCTACTATCTTGTTCATGAAAGCTGTTTTATCAGCACATATCATAATGCTATCTCTCCAAATTTTATTTAAATATGTAGTAAAACATTTTCTTCACCTTACAGAGCATTTAAAGATCCCTTAGTCACATATCTTAGAAAATTAGCTGTAAAATTATTACCCTGATTTTTTACTTAATTTTATTTTTTATTTATTTTTGTTTTACTTCTCACTTATACCTCTTTGGAAATAAAGAAGAAATAAGGTCATATTTGGGGGCAAAAAGCATAGGTTATTGACAAAGAATTGCAAAAATTGAAACATTGATATTCTAATAAAATTGATATCTTGCTTTTCAGAATTTTGGAAACTCTGCTCTAAATTCCAAAGGAAAGTTTAAAAACAAAAATCAAACAATCTGTTTATGGAATTATAGATGACCTAAATTCTTTTGGTGTGCATGTCTTTGTAGAGGCCTCTCTGACAGCTGAGCTTGGGTATGCTGACTGACTCCCTGAAATGTGTAGGGTAATCTAAGAGGAGAAGCTACAAGATGTGGCAGAGATTCTTGGAGGCTGAGTGAATGAGGAGCAGATGGAGGAGCAGAATGGCTCAAGCACCTGGTTTCAGTGCGTTGTGCCTGCGAAGAAAGGGAGAGACCACAGTTACAGCGAGCTCCAGAGTAGCCTTTGGAGTGAAGGGGTGCTCCACAGCAGAAAAGAACTTTAAACAAAATTGAAGTGAGTTGTCCGAGACACTGTCTTGTCCTATTGCTCAAGCTTTTCCCAAACTCCTGGGCTCAAGTGGTCACCTATTGAAGCCTCTTAAGGAGCTGGGACGTCATCTGTGCACTACCGCACCTGAGATAAAATGCAAGGCTTTTTGTAGTGTTCCGCCAACGGACCCTACATGATAGTGGATTGTCCTGGACGGAAGGAATGCTAAAGAAACATGATAGTCCTATGTAACACTCACCTTCCTCCCACGGTAAAACTATGATATCAGAGGCAGGATGGTGGTGGCCTAATACTGAAATGTCACCACCAGAATGCTGCCAGTTCAGTCACCATGAGGTGACATCACTGTCACCTACCCTTGGAAGTCACCAGCCACTCTCCATTTCTACAGTTTATTTTTTCCAGTAATATTATTACTACCATGTAGTATATGTAGTGTTAGAAATTTTAAAGTAGGATGTTTTCTATTCAACATGATTCCCTGGAAATTCACCAACTTTCTATACAGTTTGTTACTTTTATTACTGTATAGTATCCATGGTGTGATGAGCCATATTTACTTTGTCAGGAATTCTCAGATGTACTCATTGAAAGTTTCCATTTTGGAAGCATTTTGTCAGCCAACAATCATCATCACACTCCAATGACAGGGCAATTTCTCAAGAAGGAAGGAAATGCATGTTCACACAAGCTACATCAATGCTTTTAGCACTTTAATTGGCAATGCCTAAAATCTGGAAGCTACCCAAATGTCCAATCACAGATAACTATATGATTGCATGAATAAATGATGATGCATCCATATATTGTAATCCTACTCAGCAATAACAAACAACAAATGACTCTCAGAACTCCAGAGAAAAGAAAACATGAAAAAGTCTTTGCTCTCTGATTCCAGGTAGTGTAAGTCGAATTTCTAGAGAAGGCCAAGTCTACCTAGGGAGTCAAGAAGCGTATCAGTGACTACCTAGGGCTGAGGGAGTAGACAAGGTGTATTTGCATGACTGTGTATGAGGGATAGAAGATTTCTCTATGAGGTAGAATATTTTAAAACCTAAATGGGGAAAGAGTGTATGACTTAGAATAGAAAGACCTTACTTTCACAGAAAATAGGAAGCTGGCAGAAAATAAATTTGTTTATTAAAAATAAAAAAAGAACTAAAGTAGAAGTAAGAAAGGTTCAAGGAAGCAAGGCATGGAGAATAGTGAATTCCAAAGATGAAAATAAAGACTGCTTGGAAGAAAGCAAAGGGCACTGCCCTTCAGAAAGCTGATTGAGGCAAATACAGCACTAGAAACCCAGGTGACAACAACTTTGTGTTCAAGTCCTTTATTTGTTCTGTGAACTTTGCACAGCTGTGTGTGTTGACATGAGGTCCAATAGAAAAAGTTGACTCACCAAATGTACAAGGAAAGAAAAATGAGATGTTAGAAAGAAGCATTAATGGAAAATCTCGGCTGGTAAGACGTGAAATAACCTTCATGCTGGGTTTTCTCTGAGCTTCGACTGTGCCCCTGTGGATCATGTGACAGAAACTTGCTTCCTAGGACAGCAGCATACAGAGCTAGTAAAGCCTGTGTCAGATGTAGACCAGCTCTAAGTAACTGTCATTTGTGCTCTCATCCAGAGATGAGATTAAAGTAGAACTTGGGCATCATACTCTGATTAGTTCTTCAGAATGAGTGGCTACAAAAGATCAAGACCAACTCCTTCTCCTGGCTCCCTGTCTTGTCACACATCCTATTTGGCTTTCTATTGCTGTAACAAAAGACCATGACCAAAAGCAGCTCGGGGAGGAAAGAAAGGGCTTATGGGCTTGATCATTTTGACCATAGTTCATCATAAAGTAAGATCAAGGCAGGTGGTCAAGGCAAGAACCTGAAAGCAGGAATTGAATCAGAGGTCATGAGAAATACTCCTCACTGACTTGATCAGCCTGCTTTCTTATTCCACCCAAGACCACTTGCCCAAGTATGTCACTATCTCCAGTGGGCTGGACCTTCCCCATCAATCATTAATCAAGAAAATGCACCCACAAACTTGCCTTCAGGCCAATCTTATGAAGCCATTTTCACAGTTGAGGTTCTTTCTTCCAAGATGACCCTAACTTGTGTCAAGTTGACAAAAAGAAACAAAACAATAATAGAAAGCTAACTGGCATACCATGTAATCCATTGCTTCCATATGAAGTGCCAGAGATGATATCTTCCATATATCATGGTGGGGACATGGGGAGATGACCATCATAGTCGCCACTATGTGCTTCAACTGTTATCCACTGAAAGAGGTAAACAAGTATCTTTTTGATATAATGTTCCAGTACCAAATATTTTATGACAAACTACAAGTACATTGTACTAGCAAAAAGCCAAGAGAGAACAATTTCATTGCTTCTCTTGGGACACTTTCGTGACATATTCTACTGACAACCTGCTGGAAGCACTTACTATACCACCAGAAAGCTTATAGTGGTGACAGTTAATGGTATCCTCAGACATAAAGAAGCCTTTTTGGTGCCATATGCCCAGGTCCCCTCTATCTCTGAAAGAGGAGTACTTGCCTGAGTTGTATAGTGTGAGTGACTAAATCTAAAACTGTGAAAAGCTTCTGCTTTTCTATTAGAGGCATGAGCAGAGTTTATAAGAGCACAACCAAAGCAGAGATACAGAAAGAGCTGAAAATTGGGGGGAAAACACCAAATCCAGGCAGCCTGGACTGGTGGTATAATGAAATATGATTACTGGAGCTCAGAACTGGAGAAGTAACTGCAAGTAAATAGGAAACAGGGCCAGAGAGAGATGGCTTACATGGCAAGCTCTTCCTGAGGACTGTGGGTACTCAGTACACACGAGGTGGTTCACAACCATCTGTAACTGTACTTCCAGGGATATAACACACCCTTTTATCTTCTGCAGGCTCGGAGCACACATAGGATGCCCAGAGATACTATAAGACTCTGTCGAGCCTTAGCTTACCAGAGACCCCCTAAGTAAACCACGTGGAGCCTGGATCGATGTAAAAAGCAAGAATATTTTTATTGTTCCAGTGCACTGGGGCTGTCCCAGACCCAAAGGAAAGGTGGCAACACCGCCTCCCTACCCCCCAACCCCCAACCCCCACCCCCCTACCCCCGCACAACTTATTCAGTGAGCTTTTATACAGTTTTCAGGGCAACAGCCATTAGACACAATGTGATTGGCAAAACAGGGTAACTTTTTAAACTGCTTGGTCTTCAGGAAATGAGGTGGCAAGGACTTCCCTTGTCTGAAGGTGGGCAAAGTTCTGCCCTGCGGAATGTGTCCCCACCCACAGGTTGGTTCTCACCCTGTGGTCTGAGGAGTGTTAATTAGCCTCTCCCTTCCAGAGGGGCAAGTGTTACCAAAGTTACTGAGCTGATCTTATTAAGCTCCACGGAAATTCCTGGCCTCCGGGTGTTTTTCTGAGATGTTCCTGTTTACTCGGTTCTCACAATACATGCAGGTCAATAACCATACGTATACAATAAAATTAAAACAAATTCTTTGAAAAAAATAGAAAGCAATCTAGAACAAAGTTGAGATAATCAATAAAGGTCAATCTTTGCGAAGAATAAGATGGCCTCCTACTTAGTGCTTAGGAGTATAAAGGAAACACGTATGTTTTCCCTCAAGAGGCTTGGTAGTGTGACGTTGAGGGTGCTGCAGGGAGTGAGAACAAGGACAATGAGGTGCTGCGTCTCGTGTGGTTGTACTGAGGTCATCACCATGACTTGCTCTTGCCAAAAAAAAAAAAAAAAAAAAAAAAAAAAAAAAAAAAAAAAGATTTCACCTAAAGCTCACCAGAAGCTCATTTAGCCAGCTTCTGCTAAAATATGCACAGTGGTGACAAGAACAGGAAAGTCTAGACCATGTGACATTTCACTACAAGTTATACCTGGACTCTATACAAGTTATAGGTCATAGGTATTAGGAATTCAGTCTTTATATTAGAGGCATAAAGGTGGCAAACAACAAAACTGAAAACTAAAGAGTTTCCACAGAGCCCCTAGGCCAACCAACTGCTCAATTAGAACAAAAGTGGAGCTGAAGATCAGAGTTCCCTGAGTGCCACTTATAAAATGTAACTAAGCATGGTACAACTATCCCTTGTGACTTTTGGGATAGAGAGTGCAACTGCGGACAAGAACTGACCATGAAGCAATTGTGTTGGAAGGTTGTGATGGGGCTCTGTCTGCACTCAGAAGGTGGCAAGGAATGCCATAGTTTAGTTTAAAAAGAGAGTATTGTTTAACCCCCACCTACAGGGCTGACAGGTAGTTCTTACACTGCGAGAAGTTTCCTGAGAAAATGGAATTTCATAACAGCTGCAAACACCCACACAGGCACTGTCTATGCTCGTAGCTAAAAATATGAGGCACTAATGATGCAGGAGCACTAGGCTATCAAGAAGCCATCAGTGGCAGAGATGAGAACCAACGTTAATAAGCCAAAGAAAATGCTTCTACAACCAATTCACTGATCAGTCAGGAAACAGAACACAACTGAAAAAAATAAAAGCAATAACAAAAAAATACCAAGGACTTTTAATTAAAATCTCCAAGGAAATTAGAGAGTCTATGAAATCTTTAAAAAAAATTAATGAGATGCTGTAGGAAAAAAATGGAAATAATCAGAAAAACTAAGACACATGAATACTTATTTTAAAAGAATGTAAAGCAAGAAACTAGAGAAAGCCAAGAAAGACCTGTGAAATGGTGTGGTGTGTGCGTACGTGTGTGTGTGTGAGACTCTGAGTGTGTGTGTGAGACTGTGAGTGTGTGTGTGTGCATATAAGTTCATATTTGTATAGAAATGTCTGTGCATGTGTGTGCAAGCGCACACCAGGAGTTAATGTTGGGTCTCTTTCCCTATTACCGTTCTCTTTATGTTTTCAGACAGGGTCTCTCCCGGAACTGTAGCTCACCAGTTTCGCTCTAGCGAGTCCCTCTTTGCCTCTCCAGTGCCAAGGCTGGGAGTCCCAGTCAGACTTTTATGCTTCAGCAGCAAGTGCTTTCCTGATCCAATTCATCTCCCCAGCCTAGAGACATTCAGCTAGTACAGAAGCCCCAACAGGAATATAACCAGAGCTTCCAGAACAAACAATATAGAAGTTGGGAAGAAAATATGAGAAAAATTTCCCCAAGATAACATATCAACTGTAAAGAAACTGTATGTGTACTTTCAAGACAGAAAATAACAAAATGCAAATGTAATCAATGTTTGAAACATAAAAGCAATGTTAAATAAAACCTTACTGTCTATAATAACTCACATCTTCATTCTTCTAGCTCCAGATACCCAGGTGAATGCAGAGATATGGGAAGGAGATTCCGTATCTACAGGAGGAAGAAAGGGAGAAAGAGCCAGGAGATAGCAATGAGCTATAGAAAGTAGAGACATTGTTGGCAGAGGACAGAGAATTACCCATACAAAATGAAGTACACAATCAAGATGTCATCAGGCTTAAGTGGAAATAACATAAGGAAATTAAGTTAAGTGGAAGAATCCGAAAAGTAACAGCATTAACATCTTCAGATCAACAAGAGGACATGCTATACCCATACAATACAAAAGAGCAGCTAATGTCTTAGGGGAGAAAAAGCCTGCAGGGGAAGGGTGCAGGGATGAGCTGCCGGAGCTGAGCTCTTCATCTCTGCTGTAGCTGTTTAGTTTGGGGTTTTATGGGACCCATTAGGAGTTTCATAGTGACCTCTAACCCCTCTTATCTTTGGGTTCTGAACACACAAAGAAGGGTAAAGTTTTGGGTAACAGTGGGCAGAGTCACTGAAGTCTGGGAAAGTCCTTTAAAGAGCTCGATAGCTACTCACAATACAGTTCTAAGATCACGAACTAAGATTCCTCTTAGCAGTGGGGCTGGTAGGTATCTCTGACATTTTTGCCTGCTCTTGAGACCCTACTGGGTTGACTTGTCAGGCCTTGAAATGCGTGTTTGTCCCTAGTCTTTTGTTTTGTTTTGGTTTGGTTTGGTTTTTCCAGACAGGGTTTCTCTGTATAGCCCTGGCTGTCCTGGAACTCATTCTGTAGACCAGGCTGGCCTTGAACTCAGAAATCCGTCTGCCTCTGCCTTCCAAGTGCTGGGATTAAAGGCATGTGTCATCACTGCCGGGCTATGCCTAGTCTTATTGCATCTTGTTATGTCACCTTTAGTCAACAATCACTAGGAGGCCTGCTCTTTCCAGAAGGGAATAGATCTAGGGATAGGGTATGTGGGGCCAGGCCCTGAGAGGAGTGGAAGAAGGGGTACTGCAGTTGGGATATATTGTATGATATATCATACATGATGTCTCATCCTGACCAGACTTGCAGATGAGGCCAGCATCCTGTCTTCATATGATACTGCCAACCTATCCTTCCCGTATAGTACGCTCTGACTGCTTTTTTATTCCTGAAAAATCTGTCTTCTTCTTACATAGTCTTAAGTACTTTTCGGTTGCTGTGATAAAGACCATGAACAAAAGTAACTTGGGAAGGAAACAGTCTGTTTCAGCTTACCATGCCACAGCACTGTCCATCCCAGAGGGATATCAAACAGAACAGGAACCTGGAGGCAGGAAGTGAATCAGAGACCTTGGAGGAGTGCTGCTTACAGTCTTGTTCCTCATGGCTTACTCAGCCTGCTTTCATATAGCACCTAGGACTACTACCCACAGTGAGCTGAGCCCTGACACATTAAGTATTAATGGGTAAAATATACCACAAACCAATCTGATAAGGACATTTTTCTCAATTGAGTTTCTCTCTTCCCAAACTATTCTAGCCTGTGTTAAGGTGACATAAGACAGCCCTCAGGGGCAGATTAGGGGTGTCAGGAAGGTTCACACAGTGTTTCCTTTGTAGTCATGCAAGTCTGTCTTAATGACATTTAAAGGCGTCTTACAAGGTTTACATACTGAACTAGCTAAGGACCTGCGAAGGAGAAGGAACGCCTCCTACAGACTCCTGTACCTCTCTGCTTCCCCCAGGGCAGAGCCTAGTGGCCTTGAATTCCAGGTATCTGCCTGCTGTCCAGAACTCATTAGTCCCTAGGGTAATGACTTCCTGGAATTGTGACCATACTACCTGTCCCAAAGCTGTTCATGACATGAGGCAGACCATCAGGAGCCTGATTCTTACACAGGAGAAAAAGCATCATTCCTGCACAATATAGATCAAAGAACCTGATTGCTGATTAAGGGCAGAATTCTGAAGCTAATCACTAAATGTATCAGTAAATGTACAGGACCCATTAGGAATTCAGTAAATGTTTCTACTTAATGGGTTATAAATTACTATTGTGAGCACTTGGCAAGAATAGAGTTGATCAGCATAAGCTGATTAAAAATACAAGAAAGCACTTTTACACTTAGTTTGATAAAGCTCCCTCTAACCCCTCCTATCTTTGGGTTCTGAACACACAAAGAAGGGTAAAGGTTTGGGTAACAGTGGGCGGAGTCACTGAAGTCTGGGAAAGTCCTTTAAAGAGCTCGCTAGCTACTCACAATGCAGTTCTAAGATCATGAGCTCACTTGTTTTCCTTCTAATCTGGTGCCTCTACCCTGTTTTCTTTTATTAATCTGAGACTGTGAGGAATCCTACAGAAGAGATCCTGAGCTCACTTCCCTAGCCACTTGAATGTCCCTGAAGCTGGTCCATCTGCACAGGGTCCAGACCCTGCCCAGGCAGACTTCTTCAGAATGTAATTGGAGGCCTGCTCTTAGAGTCTGTTTCCTCGTACACAGTAGACCTTATTTCTATTAAAATAATTATCAACGACAGGCTGTAAGAGTCCAGGGATTCTAGCATTTTCTTTCTACTATAAGCAGAGGCTGCTATGTGGAAAGAGGATGATGGTTTTTCATTGAAGTCTGCCCATGCTGTGTTCATCAGCTATTAGTTGTTTTAGGTGTAACCAATAGCAAAGGTTACATTGAAAGTGTTTTCTGTGATAAACCCTGTTCTGAGACTTTTATATTAACTAACTCCTTTAGTCTTTGCTCCCAGTTTATACTGGTTTTCATTCCCATGAGTCTTGTGATTTTCATAAGGAAACAGGATGAGTAAATGTCAAAGCTGTAATTTATACCCAAAAGATAGGTCCAGAGATAGATCCGTTATCTATCATGTCACACTGTCCACTCTACTGGCCATCAGTGTATCCCTATAAAGCACATGGTGTCTTTAGAAATGAAATAGGAAAATGAGGTTTGGAGATTGCATGAATAAGACAGTTATTAACAACTATATGAACCAAAAACTCAAGAGTATTGTTTCTCAGCATGGTACAGGGTGCTACAAGAGCTCCTTAGTAAATATCTTAGAGCATTCTATGATTCTATAGTCTGTGGATACAGGGTGAGGTAGATGCTTGAATTGAACCCAAAATGATTTAAAGATGCCAGAAGACCATGTTGGGCCCAAAGACTAAGTCTATGAGAACAGAGATTGCCCATCAGCAGCACAGCAGTTTCTAGGCCTCTCCTTGCAGTTGCATCAGTGAGGATATGAAGTTGGGTAATGGGGAAGAGTGTAGGCTTTGTCCTAGTTTTCTTCCCTTTGCTGTGATAAAACACTGACCAAAGTCAAATTTGGAGAGGAAAGTGTTTCTTTGGTTTACAGGTTATCCATCCCGGAGGGAAGCCAAGGCAGGAAGCCAAGGCAGAAAGCTAAAGTAAGGCGGTACTGTCCAGACCGGGTTGGGGCCTGCTGTATCAATGCCATACAGACATGCCTGCAGGCCCTTCTGAGGGAGGCAATTCCTCAACTGAGTTACCTTCTCCCCAAGCATCTTTAGCTTATGTCAGCTTAACAGAAACTAGCCAGCACAGGAGGTATTGTATTCGTTAAGGCCTAACTCGGTGAAAATGAATGACTTGGTGCAGCTTCCTCTTACTGAGGTTTATTAAGTAACCTCCTATCAAACACCATTACTATTTTGTGGATGAGGAAATAGAGAACTTCAGTTACTTTCCTAGAATGACCCTTCTTTAAACCAATAGTTTACAACCATCTGGGCACAGTTATCCTACTTCTTACAGAGTTTGCTTGTAATAAAGGTTACAATGAGGGCTGTTCATTAGAAATATAATGTGAGCCACTAATGACAGCCATATGGACCATTTGCATTTTCTTGTAGCTATAGTAAATTATAGGAAAAAAAAAAGAGCCAGTGAAAGACCAGCTTAGCTCTTTCCCTTGGACCTTCTGAGCCTTCCTTTCTAATCATCTCCATTACTTTGTGACAGTTGCTAATGCCCAGAAATAGTTTCTACCAAGAACTGCCAAGGGCCACACCAGGCTGGTAAGGTGATTTTTCACTGTCCTTCCTATCCTCCATGACAATCTCTTCAGTTTCACCTGCAGTCCTGGAGCAGGCTGCTTGAGGTGCCACAATTCCACTCACTGGAGATGCTAACACTTGGTACAGACCTAGGATCCTCTAGCCCTGTCATGTCCTTGTCTCCAGACATATTCTTTGTCCTACCATTGCCTACTTTTAAGAGCCATTCCTCTCACTACACCTTCACTCCCAGGGGACTTTACATCATGGTGTGGTCTGCATCCCCCTAGCTCTTTCCCATATTCCTTCTCAAACATTTAACCTAGCCCATCTCTATTTTTCTCTGTCAACTTCTAAAATATTCTACTAAGAATACCAGAGTATCCCAGAACACTGACTACAATCCTGGGACGAATAGAAGACCCAACCAACAAAAACAACACCACGTATCACCTAGCAACATCTCAATCATCATAATTCCAGATGCCTAGACAACAACACAAAAATATAAATATGAACAACCAATATAATATGCCTCCACAGGAAACCAGTAACCCTACTACAGAAGGCCCTGAAAAAACAGAATGTGTTCAAGGACCTTAAAGGGGATGTGAATAAATCACTTAATGAAGATTGTAAAAACAATATAAACTGTCTTAGTTTGGGTTTTGTTGCTGTCAAGAGATGCCATGCCTATGCCAGTTCTTATAACAGGATACATTTCATCTGGGCTGGCTGACATTTTCAGAGGTCTTGTCCATTATCATCACGGTGGAGAGTATGGCAGCATGCATGTCCTTATCATCATGGTGAGAGCATGGCAGCATGCAGGCAGACACAGGTGCTGGAGAAGAAGCTGAGAGTTCTACATCTTGATGTGAAGGCAGCAGAAGAAGACTACATGCCACACTGAGCATAGCTTGGGTGTATAAGACCTCAAAGCCAATGTCCACAATGACATACTTCCTCCAACAAGGTTACACTCCCTAACAGTGCCACTCCCTATAGCCAAGCATTGAAATTCATCAATCTATGGGAGCCATATCTACTCAAACCACCAGACAAAGAGTTGAATGAAATAATGAAAGTAATTCAAGACATAAAAATAAACTTAAAAAATAAATGTAATCACTAAAGAAAGTCCAAACTGGAAAAAGTTAGGATATACAATAAAAGAACTTTAGAGGTAAACCTCACTTACAGATTACAAGCCATTAAAGAGATAATCTCAAATGTTGAAGAAAAAGTATAAGTTAAAGAAAAGGTATAAGAAATGAATACCTCAGTCAAAGAAAATGTTAAATCAAAACAAACAAACAAAAACAAACAACAACAACACAAACAAAGGATCTAGGAACTCTTGAACAGTATGAAGAGACAAAATCTACAAATAGTAGGGAGGGGAAAAGGAGAAGAAATTTAGGCCACAGGCACAGAAAAAATATCTGCAACAAAATAATTTAAGAAAATGTCCCCAACTCAAAGAAGGAGGTGTCAATTATGGCACATGAAGCCTATAGAACACCAAATCAACTAGGCCAGAAAAGAAATAACCCACAGTGCATAATAACCAAATTACTAATTGTATAGAACAGAGTAAGGACATTAAAAGCTGTAAGAAAAAAAGATCAAGTCTTCTGAAGACATGCCCATTAGAATAACACCTGACTTGTCAATGGAGACTCTGAGATCCAGAAGGACCTAGATGGATGTTCTACCAACTTGGAAAGACTACAGATGCCACTACTATATTCAGTAAAACTATTAATGATAATAGGGGGAAACAATGGGGAAAGAAAAATATTCCACAATATGGCACAATAAAAAGAAATAGCTATCTAAAAATCCATCTCTATAGAAGGCACGGAAAGAAAACTACAGTCTGAAGAGATTAACTACACCCAGGAAGAGACAAAGAATAAATAATCCCAGAACAGGAAATAAAAAGGGAGGACGAACCTATACTATTACAACAAGAATCAATAAATACTTCTCATTGAAAATGCTTAATATAAAATGGTCTCAATTCCCCAATAAAAAGACACAGACTAACAGATTAGATTAGAAGACTGGATCTATCTTTCTGCTGCATCCAAGAAGTACTTCTCATCATTAAGGAGAGAGAGCATCTCACAGTAAAGTGATAGAAAAAAGTAGTCCAAGAGATTGGGCCTAAGAAGCAAGCAGACGTAGGCATTTTGAGATCTGACAAAATAGAAGAAAGGGGGAGGGGCACATCACAAAAGACACTGAGGCAATCCAGAGAATCATAAGGACACACTTCAAAAATCCGTATCTCCATCAAACAGGAAAACCCAAGAGATAGCTGAATTTCTTGATATATATAAAACCTACTAAAGTTAAATCAAGAGCAGATACGCAATTTAAACAGACTCATAACTTCTAGTGAAATAGAAGTAGTAATTAATACTTTCCCAACCAAAAGCAGCCCAGGGCTAGATGAATTCAGTTCAGAATTATATCAGATTATCACAGAAAAATGAACAACAAATACTCCAGAAATTATGTTGCAATATTGAAACAGAAGGGACATTTCCTAATTCTTTTTATGAAGCCACAAATACCCTGATACTTAAACTAAACAAAGACTCAACAAAAAGGAAAACATCGGACCAATATCCCTTAGAGATGCAAAAATTCTCAAAAATATTTGTGAACTGAATCCAAGAACATAACAAAAAGATTATCCACCAGCACTGAATTGGCTTAATCCAAGATATGTGAGATTGTTCAACATATGTAAATTGAGAAATGTAAATCCACCACATAAACAGACTGAAAGACAAAAACCACATGATCATGTCACTAGATGGAGAAAATCCTTTGACAAAATCCAACATTCCTTCATGATAAAAGTCCTGGAGGGGCTAGGGATACAAGGGACATAACTCCACATAAAAAGGCAATATACAATCTGTGGAGAGAAACTCAAAGAATTTTCACTACAACCAGGAACTTGACAAGGATGTCCACTCTTTCCATGTCTGTTCAATATGGTACTTGACATCTTACTTAGAGCAATATGACCAATGAAAGAGATCAAGGGGATACAAGTAGAAAATGAATAAGCCAAAGTATCCTTATTTGCTGACAATATGATTTGATACATAAAAGACCCTAAAACCTCCAAGAAACTCCTACAGCTGATAAATACTTTCAGTAACCTAGCAGTACATAAAATTAGAGCACAAAAATCAGTAGCCTTCCTTTATGGATATGACAATCAGAATGATAAAGAAATCAGATCTTTCACAATAATCTTTAAAACCAACCAACAAACAAACAGAATTCAGAATAACTCTAATTAAGCAAGGCATGGCAGCATACTCATTTAATCCCAGCACTCAGGAGGCAGATGGATGAATCTCTGTGAGTTTAACAATGGCTTCATCTGCATAGTGAGTTCCTGGACAGTCAGTATGTGTAAAATACCTTTTCTCAAGACAAATAAAACAATAGAAAAGAAGACATTAGAAGATGCAAAGATCTCCCATGTTCTTATACTAGTAGGATTAATATAGTGAAAATAGCCATCCTATCAAAAGCAATTTACAGATTCAGTGCAAATCCCATTTTACCACAGCTCTTTATAGAAATTGGAAAACAAATTTCAGCTTCATAAAAAAAAATTAAAAAACAAAAACAAAACAAAATGAAAAACCACGGGATGGTTTAAACATTCCTGAATAATGAAAAAACTGTTGGAGGTATCACTATCCTAGACTTCAAGTTGTACTGTAGAGCCATAGCAATGAAAAACAAGAATGGTATTTGCATTAAAACAAACACGTGGGTCACTGGGATAGAACTGAAGACCCAGATATAAATCCACACACCTCTGGACACTGATTTTTGAAAAAGAAGCCAAAAATACACATTGGAGAAAAGACATCATTTGTAACAAATGGTAGCATGCTGGTCAAACTGAGTGGCTGCACATAGAAGTATGCAAAAGGATGCTTATTTGTCAACCTGCAACTCAAAATGGATCAAGGACCTCAACATAAGATCAGATACCTTGGATCTGATAGAAGAGAAAGTGGGGAAGAGTCTTAAACTCATTGGCACAGAAAATGACTCTCTAAACAAAGCACCAATCATACAGGGACCAGGATCAGCAATTAATGGATAGGACCCCATGAAACTGAAAAGCAGATGCAGCAAATGACACTAGCATTCTGATAAAAGTAGTACGCTACACAATGGGAAAATATTGTTTTCTTTTTTACCAATTATCTATCTGATAGAGGGTTAGTGTTTAAAGTATATAAAGAACTCAGAGCACTGGACTTCAAGCAAACATTAACTCAATTAAAAAATAGGATGCAGAACTAAGTAGAGTTCTAATTAACACTACTTTGAGATTTCATCTTACACCACTCCGAAAGACCAAGATCAATAAAACAAAGGACAGCTCATGTTGGTGAGGGCATGAGGAAAGGGGAACACTCCTCCATGCTGGCGGGAGTGCAAACTCTTACAGCCACTATGGAAATCAGTGTGATACCCCCCCCCCCCCCCCCCCCCCCCCCCCCCCCCCCCCCCCGCAGGAAGACTGAAGAAGATCCAGGTATACCACTCTGAGGCATACACCCACTACAAAGATACTTGCTCATTCTCGTCCACTGCTGCTCTATTCATAAGAGCCAGAAATTGGAAACAACCTAGATGTTTATCCACTGATGAATGGATAATGAAAATGTGGCACATTTACACAATGGAATATTATTTGGCTGCTTAGGAGAAGAGAGGTAAAATTATAAATTTGGTAGGTAGAAGGATGGAGCTAGAAAACAAATCATCCTGAGGTGACCGAGATCCCAAAATACAAATATTGTGTTTTTCTTTCAAATGCGAATGTTAGCTTTTAGGTTTTCAATATGAGTGTTACGCTCCTGTAACCACAGAGGCTAGATACCCAGTAAGAAATTAGGGAGGAGGAGAGGATCTCCCTAAGAAGAGGCCAAAGAATTTGTTGCTATGAAGAGACAGGGCAGAGACTGGAGTGGGAGTACTGAGTGAGGAGGAGTAGGAAATATGGGGGTGTGGTGGGTACAGCTAATACTGAGGTCCTTTGAAGGGCCATATGGAAACCTCCCAAATACACATACATATGAAAGAAATCTAAATGAAATCACCAAACAATGGGGGAGTCAGTGTTCCAAATAGGCATCTTCCTCCACCAAGTAAAACATCCAGGGCCAGGAATGGGTTACATCTATTTGAGTCATTGTTCAACAGGGCCGTTGTCAAGGCTGTTACTGGTTGTGCTGCATAAACTGACAGTGAGACCTTATTGCTGGAAGACAGCGCTTACATCTCTCATTGAACAGGGGATGCCGAGCTGATGCCTAATGAGTCTTCACCCCTACTGAGTGTTCATGCTCCTGGAGGATACTCTGCGTGCTACTAGAAGACTAAGGTAATGATCAATCCAGTTACAAACACTGTGATCTACAACGGTTACCTGCTTGCAAGATATGCTGGTACAATAGAGCCACCCATGTTGTGGAATTAACCAACCACTCTGTGCTTGGATTTAGTGCTCACTCTATGAGATGGAATACACACCTGACACTCCTCAGGTGGCCAAGAACATGAGCCTGGATAGGCTTGGGGAAAACCAAATCATCTGTTCTTCTAAGGGAACATATCAATAAAATAATGCCTAATGACCTTCTGCTACAATAACAGATCAGTGCCCTATTCAGCCATCATCAGAGAGGTTCTTTCTGCAATAGATGGGAGCCAACAGAGACCCACAGCTGCATAATAGTCAAAGAGTGAGAGATTTTGAAGCACTTAGTCCTAAATGGGGTACCTTCTTAAACCCTCCCCTCAGGATTTAGGAAATGAGGCATAAGAGCAGTCAGAAAGAATGTAAGAGCCACAGCTTATAGATGAAGGAAATTGTCCTTCAGACACACAGGATGCTTGTGGATGAACTCACAGAGTCTGTAGCAGCTCTCACTGCCTACTCTGGTTCAGGCCAGATGGATTTCTAGTACTGAGAGGGGGAAGCAGACACAAGACCCCACTCCTAACCAAGAAGCTATCTGCAGTTGATACCTGTTACCAAAGGAAAATTAGTTTTCTCCAGCGGAGTCTCAGAGCATGTAGTAGCCCCTCCTTAGGGAGGCCCCATGCCTAGCACTAGTTGACCCACAGGAAACAAACCCAATCATATTTTTGTAGACTTATTGTCCCAAATTGCTTTGTTTGGGCATGTTTTGTCTTATGGGTCTTTATTTGTGTGTTTTGATTCCCACTTTTGTGTTTTTAAATTTTTAACACAAGTGTGTGTTTCCTGTTTATTATTATTATTATTGTTGTTGTTGTTACTTGGTTTTGTTATTTTGGTTTTTTTTTCTTTTTGGTTGCTTGTTTATTTTTTAAGAAAAGAAAGAGGGAAAGAAAGGGTGGGCATGGAGTTAGGTGGCTGGGGAGGTGGGTAGTCCCTTGGAGGAGTTTGGGGAGGGAAAGCATGATCAGTATATATTGTATGAAAACAAATGTCAATAAAGAGATCTGGTGAAATTAATTTTAATCACATATTCATATCCTAACCTGATGCACTGTTTCATTGATTTATTACATAAGAACTATAGAACTATTATTTATTGAAAAGATAAATCAATATAAAAACAACAAAACTCTTATTTTTTCATGCTAAATCCCTAATGACTGCTAATGATCAGTTACCATACAGTTAATATTTAAATATTCTGGTGATTAATCGAAAGAAAGCCATGGTTTCTCCCTTAGATTCTGGTATCTTCTACTCTGATATCTTCTACGGTGTACCCTTAGATCCTCTTCTAGAGATAGGTTATGCACAGCAACAGCCTGCCCTCTCCAGGGGCTCCAGCACAGAAATCTGAATTCGGAAAGGAAAGAAGTTTCTCCAGAACTTTCCAACTGTCATTTCTCTCCTGCTTGCTAGGTTGGGAGTTCACTCTATTGGATTTCTGCTTTAAAAATTAGTGAAGTACGTTGCATGGCTTCAACAATAATACAATAACCACAAATCACAAATTCAGGATAGAGCATGTTGCTTTATGCCAGGCTATACCACACAAGAGAGTCTCTGGCTTTCTGAAGAAAATCTTGTAGTTCAGACTACAGCAAATTCGTAGGTGGAAGAGAAGGAAATGGTCTGTTATTTTTGCCATGCTGCCCAGGCGCAAAGATACTGTCCAGATATATACAGCAGGTTCTTAGAGGACTAATTATAAAACAGCCCACCGAAGTTTGGTGGAAAATCTGAAATAAGGTGTCCAAAATTGAAACCTTAAAAAGGGTACCAAGAACTCTCTGTCCCCCAGAGGTGGCGCTACGAGGGTGACGGAGTTAATTAGTGCCTCCAAAACGGGATTCTGAGCACATCAGAGAAGTCATGCTCATCCTACACTATTTATAACCGAGCTAAGGTGTACATACTGTGTCACATTTCCCTCTTTTTAAGTAGGGGGACTTAAAAAAAAAGTCGTGGGCACCCAGTCCTAGGCACTGTGCAGGGGAGCGGGCAGCAGTGCGGGGGCGGGAAACAAACGAGCCAACAACGCGTGTTCGCACGCAGGTGCCGGGGGCGGCGGCGGCAACTCCGCATCCGCTGCCCAGGAGGAGAGTTCGCGGCAGCTCGCGGGATGCTCCTAGATGCAAGATGTGTCTCTGGCCAGCAGGAGGAAGGAAGAGGAAGTGAGAGCAGCGGCAGCCGGCGGCAGCGGCCGGCGACCCGAGTGTAAGTGCGTGCGTTCGGGCAGCGGCAGCGGGCGAGGATGGGCACGAGATAGAGGCAGAGCCACCGCCGTCCGCGGCTCCGAGGGGGCGACAGAGCCTCGGGCACCGGTCTACATCTCCTGCCCCGGAGCTCCGGCCTCTGGGAGTCCTCGTCGCGGCGTCCTGAGACCCCGGGCAGGTTTGTAAAGTTTGCTGGGCTGGCTTGGCGCCCGACTCGCTGACCCGGCGGCCCGGGCGGGGGCCAGGGCAAGACCCGGGCGCCGCGGAGACAGTTTTGTTTCCTCCCGGGGCCCCGCGGCGCGGGCGGGTGGGGGCTGCGGCCGCCCTGCAGTTGGGAGGTCTGGGCAAAGGGGTGTCCCGAGTGACTAGAGGCACGGGGTTGGGAGAAAGCGGACACCGGGGGCAGCGCCGGGATGGGGCTCAGAGCCGGGACCCGTGGAAACGGCCGGGGCAGGGTCGGCTGGAGGGGGCGCGGGTGGGCTGCGCCACCGGCGTAGGGGTACTGGGACCCGGCAGAGTGCTCCTGGGACCTTGCGGCCAGCAGTCGTGGGGCCAGGAAGCTGCTCCGAGTTTACCGGCGAGGACACCGGGGCTCGCTCGGGTGTCGCAGACGGGAGGGGATCCCCGGAGAGCGCGCTCCCGAGATGGGGCGGGATGGGCTGCGGGGACCCTTGAAGTCGTTCGCTAAGGAAGACCCGCCTCCCGGGGCCATGCGGGGCTTCCCTCTGGGGCCCCCCAGAGGGCGGCGGGGTCTTCGATAGAGAAGCTGGCGTGGGAGGGGGCGTACCGCGCGTCTTCCCGGGAGAGCGGCGGGCGGGCGGCGCTGGGGAGGGAGCGAGCGAGCTGCTCGCCGCGGTAGCCCCGCGGCTTAGAGGAAGAGGAAACCCAGAACTCAACCCGCCGCGGTGCGCTTGTGAGGGGTTGGGAAGTCCTTGCTGTGCCGCGGGCGCGCGCCAGCCGTGTATTTGTGTGAGTGAGTGTGTGTGTGTGTGTGTGTGTGTGTGTGTGTGTGTGTGTGCTGGCGTGCGTCATTGCGGTGGGGGTCTCTCTTATTGACCCTCGGGTGTGGGGGCTCACTCCCACTGACTCTTCGGCCTGGGGCCCTTTGAACTAGGCAGCTGGGGCAAGGGTTGTTGGACTTGGATTGACCCGACGCTGCAGAGTTTGGCCTCAAGCAGGGACAGCTCCGAGGGCCTCTGGACAGCTCCCGAGGCGCCTTGAACTCAATAAAATGCACCCAGGGACTGTGGACCTCCTGCCTTTCGCTAGTAAGGGCAACCTAAGATACAGAAAGAAAATTGTGACTTGAGGGAAACCAGGGAAGAATTTGCGAATTTTTTTCTTTTATGTACAAAATAAAAATAACTGTCGTTTACATACTAAAAATCTTTGAGAGCAACTTGAGACTGGAAAATCCAGTTTACTTGCAATGATTGTTAGATTGGGAAAGCTGGCAGTAAAGCCGGTCCACTAAAGGCTTCTCTAGTTATGGTCTTCACGTGTCTCACCTCTTCAGTAGCTGCCAAGGTTATTTCAAGGTTTACTGTTTTCATTCCCTCAACTTACTAGACTGGGGATCCTAGTGAGTTTTGAACCAAGTCACTTGCAGGCTTGGAACACAGACTCCATACTTTTTTCTTGCCTTTCCTCCCTCCTCCCTTCTTTCTTTCTTTTCCTCCCCCCTCCCCTCTTTCTAGCTGATCTTTTGATCTTCTACTTGTCACTATGGCACATTTGCTATCTTTCAGAATTGTAGTTAAATGTGTGTATATGGCCTTTCTGACTGTATTTGCTACTTGATTCATGTTGTTAAGTTAGATGGAGTTATGATAAACTGACAGAATGACTCCAACTGTGGGGGCTCATGGTGAGGAAGAAGGGTAAGCAGGAGAAAAGCTGGGGAACAGGAAGCTTAGGGAGACCTTAGTCCGTGGAAACTCTGAGCCTGAACAGTCACTAGGCCAAAGATTTGGTGGTCACATGATGGGTGACCATGCCCCTCCCCCCACCCCCAGCAGCAATAGGTTCTTGTTAACTGCAGCAATTTTGACTTCCTTACATTTTTCTTGTTTACTGCTTTGTCTCCCCAGGACCTTTGCACATGCTGTTCTTGTGCCTGAGGAGATTTCCCTCACGTGTTCAGATGACTCATCCTTTGCCTCCTTCAAGGCCTCCACACAGTTCTCAGTTTAAAAGGCCTTGAATGACAGCTGCCTGAGTCTTCTTGTGTTGCCCAGTTTCCCTCTTAGTATTTATTACTAGTGGGCATTATTTATTCATCTGTTTATCTTATCGTCTCTCCCATTAGGATGAAAGTTTGAGCTTTGGTTGGTGAACTTGTTCATAGATCTAGATTAACTTTTACCACAGAGGTTGGTAAAACTTGTTCATAGATCTAGATTAACTTTTACCACAGAGTAGCAGTGTGCTTTGTGAATATTTTATTGGCTGGTGGAAGGAGACTTATCCATGGCTGGGAGAAAGCACTGGGACACATGCTAAGATAATCCCAGTGTCCACTGACACTGCGAGTGGGAAGCCTGGCAGTTAACATACTCTTGTCCCCTCTTCCACACTCTGCCACTATTCTTTCAGACCTCCTCTGCCTTGGTTAGATCCTTTCCTCAGAACTGCAGGCCGAGGAATGGTGTAGAGAGGCCATTGCTTGGGTCAGGGTATAAAGACCAGACAGAGCACTTTATTAAAAGCCCAACTGCTCCTGATCTGCCGCAACCCTCTCTCCTTGGAGATGTCTTTTCAAGCCTGTGTTGCTTTAAGCCAAAGCAATGCTCCTCCTGCACCCTGTCCCTCCCTCTCTCCCAGGGATGGAGCCAGATTGAAGGCAGAGAGAAGAGGTTGCTTGCAGGGCCAGGAGAGGGAGGCAGAGGGAAAAGCTGGAAGACAGATGAAGCAGAGAAAGGCCTGGGCAAGGGAGGGAATGAAAAGAAAGTAGGCAGACAAGGGGTTTCTTCAGAAGCTGCTGAGTGGTGAGCATTTCTGAAATGTCAGCAGCGCTCAAGTGATCTGCTTGCTTTGGGTATTTGGTGTGAGTGGGTGGGGAGAGGTGTGTGCAGGAAGGGAGGGCTTTGAAGCTCCGGCCTGGAGGATGTGGCTGGGAGGGGGCTGGGGGGCTGGAGGATGGCAGGTGGTACACTAGTGCACACGTGCTTACTTCAGCATCTGGTCCAGGCTTTAAGCTTCCGACAGATCATCCCTGGCAACACAGTGTTTGCCATCCTCATCCAGAGTAGTGGGCCAGAGGGTTTCTCACTGAAGTCTGCAACCATCCAAGTAGATAGCTTGGTTTAAACATCCTGTTGAGTTTGGAGAAGGTGGGAGATTACTAAACCTCTCTAACTTACAAAGCCTCGAGTGTTTGCTGCAAGAGTTGTGTAATGTCAGTTCAAGTCAACGAACACACTGCTTTGTTTGCTTAAGGTTGTAACATAGGAGAGCCTGACACCTTAGCAGGTTCAGTCAGCACTCTGAAACACAAATGGAAGGAAGCAGAAGGCTGGTACTCTGAGGAGGTTGAGGATCCTGAATTAGGAGTGAACCTGGGAGAATTGCTAGTTCAAGACCAGCTAGAAATGTAGAAACATCATTGATTAGCATGTGCCCAGGTCATGGATTCTGTCCATAGTGTCACACAGAACCAACTTTGACTCTTATATACTGAATGCATAGTGCCATGTGGGTTTGAATTAAATATGCTTTAGTAATTCTAGAAATTTTGAGATCTTTTTCATCAACTTGCCAAGAATTCCCCTGGAAAAGAATCCATGAGGCCATGCTTTTCAGAAGCGTCTAGCTCCTTCTCTTTTACCAAATATTGTTAGTTTGATAGATAATACTTTAATAGTTAATAGCAAAATAGTGAAAGATACTGTTTCCAGTTGGACCACATACAGTGTCAGTCCTTGACTTCACCTTAAAAATGCCATCGTTTATAGAATCTGACATTGTGCCAGGCCCAGATCCCATCATCATCTTAGAAGGACAGGGGACCCAAGTGACCAGTTCTTCACTGCAGTGATGCAGAGCTGAAGAATCCTCAGTAGCTCTCGCTGTACTTAGAAGGAAACCCAAACCACACACTGTTTTCTGGACAAGTGCTGGCTTTTGGAAATTTACTCACCCGAACCTTTCTTTTCCTATTTTACCCCCGGTATTCAGTATTTGCCTGATTCTAATTACTTTTGGAGATTTGCAGAGGCAGCCAGCCATTCAGTTTTTGGTAGTAGCCACACATTAGATCAGATATTTGTGATGACTTGGGCTTAAGACTGGCTAGCCACAAAACAAAGCCAAAGGCCAAGAGCTTCAGCCCTGTCTGAATCCAAAGAGTCAGGAAGGCCATCCATCCAGGCAGGGTGTGGTTCGAGTAGTATGTGTGACCCTTGAAGGCTTTCCACTGCGGCACCATAGTGCGTTTAGGTTCAGCCAAGCCGGTCTACATCCCCTAGCCATACACTGGCTGCTGTGCTCAATTTCCTGGGTAATCTAGGTTGTCTGAGTGTTACAATGGCAACTTATCAGTAGTAGGCGGAGCTGCAGCCCACCAAGCCCTGTCACAATCAATGATTACATTAACCACTTGTGCTTCAGCACTCGATAGGCCCAGGAACACTTACAGAATTTTGTCAGCAGCCTCCTGTGAGGTGAACAGTTAAGTACTGAGGTAGGAATATGTGTGTGGGTGAAGGAATGCTGTCTCATTCACAGCAACAACCTGGCCCAGCGCTGAGCAGAGAAATTAGTCACATGTATAAATAGTAGGAGATGCTTCCTTGTGTTCCTGGCCCCCAGAAACACTGGTTTTCAGAATCTGAGCAGATTATAATGGGAACCTCAGTTTTAGGAACTGAAGCTACAGTTGGACTATTTTAGTTCTCACAGTTAATGTAGGGAACACAGCTTTCCTCAGTAGAAAAGGCTGGCAACTCACTACTTCTACTCTCAGGACAGTGTGCTGGGTGGGTGGTATTTCTGGATAGGCAGCAGTAGGCTAGGGGATGGGTGACCAGGTAAGACATTATGAAGCCCTGTGTCAATCGGATCATGAGATTGGTGTGACTCTTCATGCACGGCTGACATCCCCCCCCAACACTCCCCTTGGCGTACTGTTTTGGAAAGAGTAGGGAGCTACCAGCAAGGTGGTATTATTGTTTTATAGGTGGTGTCGCCATCAGGGTGGTGTTATCAGTTTATATATAGGTGGTGTCACCAGCAGAGTGGTGTTACCAGTTTATAAATGGTGTCTACAGGGGCCATGGGCTCTAGAACTAAATTTTATTCAACTCTTCTGATATTTTCTACTTTAGTTTCTTTTTTTTTCCACACCACATTATATATACTGGTTGGTTCCTCGCCTTGTTGATGCAGTGGTATGTAGAGACATCTCTACTCCTCTGTGTTGTTAGGAATGCTCTCCACATAGCAGGGCAGAGTGGTTCCTGCCTACAACACCAGCCTGAGCATTGTAGTCAACCCCACCTAAGACAAAACCAACCAATCAACCAAACAACAACAAAAAACAAAAGTAAACACCCAACCACTCCTACAAACAAACCCCAACAAAAACCAAGGATACGGCTTAATTGGTAAAGTGCTTGACTTTATAATGTTGGAAACTGAGTTTGATCCCCAGAACTCATATAAAATAACTGGAGTGGGGGAGATGGAGGGAGACCTAGAACTTACTTTACTAGTCTCATACAGAATCTGAATAACTAGCAAGTTCTAGGTCACCTGAAGATGTCGTCTACAAAATAGAGAGCACCCGGAGAATGATGCCTGAAGTTGTCCTCTGGCCTCCACACACATGAACGCACATGTGCACCCACACCCTCATACATGTATGCATACACAAACACACAAAGTAAATTTAAAACGTTTTAAGTATAAGAAGAAGTAAGGTCTGCCCTCAGTTCAGGTAGGGGTACTGCTCAGTGGGATTACACTGGCTTGACTTAGTGAGGCCTCGAAACGTAAAGCAACAAAAGAAATGCCCTTAGTTCAGAGGGCTGCTTCCTGGGTTGCCATGACATCTAGCTCTTGAGATGGAGGATTTCAGAGTTGATCCTTCTCTGCGTATTTCATTCTCAAGGTGCCTTTAGACTTGAATCTAGGTCCACCTGTGGCCTTTCCTATAAGCCAAGATCACAAAACTAGAGGATGAGGGCTATCTATTAATCAGAGAGAGAAGGGGGAGGTCTTTGCCAAGGAAAATATATTCTTTAGCCAACACTTTTAAAAAAAAAGTTGTGGATGAGTTATGGTGCAGGAAACCACTGGGAGGGGACCAGTTGTCAGGGGAATATTCTTCATAATGCACTTGTCGGCTTATCATAGCTTTGCTTTTTCTGACAGTGGACTAATTCCCACCAAAGGAACTGGCAGCCTGAGCCCAGTAAGCAGGATGGCTCTTCTTTCGGCGATGCAGATGTTGCTGCTGATTTTTTTTTCTACTTACAGACCGTCTCCCCTTTTATTTGCCCTTTATTTTGGGTCTCAGCCTTGGCACTATTGACATTTTGAACTAAATAATTCTGTCTTTTGAGGACTCTCCCATGCATTGCAGGAGGACCACCAGCTTCCCTGTTCCAAACTCGCCACTCAGGAACAACCAAAACTGTATCCACCCTTTGCAGGTCTATGGCTCAGGGGCCAACTCCAGCCCTCCTCTCTCCTCCCTTGCCCAATTGAGAACCTCTGCTTTCTTTTTTGAAGAGATCAGAACAATTGCTTTGTAATCTGATCAGACTTTGAGTTGGAGTTGTGACTGGCCCAGTTTTCTGTCACTGGCTATTCCTTGGAGCCTAAGCTAAGGTAGTGCCCTCACAGATGGGGACCTCACCCTTTATGTTCATTCATTTGCTTTAGTGCCCTCTTTAACTCCCCTCACTGCTAAACTGTAGTTACGTCCCTGAGTCAAATGGTGAGACTTTACTCACCTTCCTGTACAGCCCAGGCAGAAGAAAGCTAAACAGTGAGTTTCTGTCTCAGTTTCCTGGCAAGGTTTTGAGTTTGACTACTGGTTACTGAATTAACTGTGCCCTTTACATAACAGTTAAGAGGGTAAATGGATGGAGTGGGGCGGTAAGGGGCTATCAGGGTGGCTCAGTTAGAGGCCCAGTCACAAGGTAAAGAAATGTCTGCTTGGAATCCGATAGAAACTGAGGGCAGTGTCTGCTCCTGTGCTTGGCACGTGCCCCTTGGCTGGTCAGCTGGTAACGGATATGGGTGTTCCATTAGGGCTACGGGACCTCTAGCAGGCATGGAGACACTTTAAGGACATTGGCTTATAAGAAGTCCTTTCTCATTCTGGGTATTACATTTCTGTGCAATCTTGTGGCATTATTGTCTTATGTAATTATATGTCAACCTTCTATTTGCCTCCTCTGGCTGCTGTCGTGTCGAGAGCAATAGCTGGCGGCTTCTGCCACACAGAACCTATTGGTGGGTTTGATATTAACAGTTTCCCCAAGTCAGCAGGCTGCTCCGAGTGCAGGCTGTAGCAGCCAGCCCTCCGCCCTTCTTCCTTCCGCCCTTTGTACCTTTTTTTTTTTTTTTTTTTACGATTTGAGATTGCATTTGGAGAGTCACAGTTTTGTGCTCTGGGGTTCAGTGGCTGAGTATACTGCATGAGATATATTTTCCAGGCTGCTACACACAATTACCCTTAATTTTGAAGTATAATGCATTTCAAAATAATTTTTTTTTTTCTGTTTTGGGGCTCTTTAACCCAAATGCATAAACCGCAGCTGGCTTTGCCCGTGGCCTTCAGAAGACATGTGGCTTGGGGAGTTGAGCCAGTGGAGTACTTTGGTCAGACTGCACATTTTTGGCTGTGTAAAGAGTGAATTCCAACAGCACTCAGTAAGGCTAGTTTCAACTTGACTCCTGCCCACCCCCACACTACCCTGCCCACCATGCCCTAGATTTTTCTAGTGGATTGCTACCTTAGTTACACCAATTATGGGCCACTTGGTGGAAGTGACTACTAGTTAAACATTTTGGCTTGGGGAAATGAGACATATTCTTTCCTGTAGTAAGTGTCATATATGAGCTCTCTCTCTATCTCTCTCTTGCTCTCTCTTTCTCTCTCTGTCTCTCTGTCTCTCTCTCTCTCTCTCACACACACACACACTTCAGCTAATAATGAAGGGTCCTTTGAAGCAGAGGAATAATGATGTCAGCTGCTAAATTCTATTTTCCCTAACACTTGTCACCTTCATTGAATGGGAACCATGCTAAAGCGAAATTTTGATCAAGGAATGAATACATTTCCATCCTCTTTGGACCCACTCCACTGCCAGCAAGTGGCTTGCTTAGACTCCCTGGAACCATTTTCATCATTATTTGATCTTCATCTCAGAGTATTGGAAAAACATCTGCCTGGATTTGCATGAGAGAAGCATAAAACAACTTTATTTTTATATTATATTTTATAAAAGCAATGTTGAGTAGATAGAGCCGAGGAATAAAGTGTGTGCCCAGGGTGAACAAAGCCTTGAAGTATGTCTTCAGCATTTAAACTGAATTCACACACACAGAGACACACACACAGACACACACACACACACAGACACACACACACACACAGAAACACACACAGACACACACATGCATACACACACACACACAACATCAATCAGTAAATAAGGGTCTTAAGTACATATAAAGACTTTTTTTAAACTGTTATTTCTAGGCTTAACCTGTCACAATACTTTACCCATGTCTTCATCCTTCCATCTGTCAGCTATGCCACAGCCATTTGAACAGTACTGTATGTTCTGTGGTCAAGGCACTCCACATTTGGAGCTTTGCTGGGGATGGATGAATGAGAAGATCAGTTAAGAGATAATTGTAACTACCAGTATGTCAGGTTTGTAGATCACAGGGAAAGTACACAGATTATCATTTCGGAGGGAAAGATGTAAAAAAGCTATTACTAAGTAAAGATTGCTCCAGGAGTTCAGCTGTCTGTGATGGAGGAATGTTTGGGTAAGGGCAGGACAGGAGTCTATTCTGCTGGGAGCTAAACATTGAGTTGCGTGGACAGGAAAGCCAAAGACTCTTAGACAAGGAAAACAGGCAATCCAGGTTTAGTGAGGGCTCTGTCCCATTGTAGTCTGGACAAAAGATGAGACAGGAAGCAGGTAGGAGGAACTAAGGAAGGTTGATACTTTATCAGCTTCTGTTTTCTTGACTTTTACTCAAATAAACACTGAGTCTTGGGGAGAGGAATAAATAAATACCACAGTGAGCCTGCTATGAGGAAGGGCTGCCCCACCCCCACTTCCCTGCTGAGACCCCCACAGCTGGCTGCCAGCCAGAGCCTACAGAGGGGAAGGGGCACAGTATGTTTCATCCACCCACTGAAGAAAACAAATGGAGGATTGATGACTGATTGGATTTGGGAAAAGAAAAAGGACGATTCTTTGAAGATTGGAACTAAATAAACATGCACTTGTTAATTGAGAATTCTAGCCGATTTTCAAGGGTCAGCTGGGTGGCGGAAATTCATTATCTTGTTCAGCCTCAGTTTTCACATCTGTCAGATGGAGTTAATATAAATCTATAGTCTCTGGAGCTGCTAACATGGTGACTTTAATACTGACTGTGAGCTGGGTTTGGTGCGTTGGTTTTGTTGTTATCGCCGATGCCACTGGTATCACTAGTGGTTTCTATGAAGGTTTTATTTATTTTATTATTTATTTATTTTTTTCTGTGCAGGTTTTAAACACCAACATTTTGCTATATTCATTTAAAGACTTACATTGATTGTTTAATTTTCTTTAAGAGGCTTGAAATCTTTCTCTTAAAAGCTCAACTAGACTTTGCTTTGTGTATCATTGCTTCAGAGACAGAGACTTAAATTGCCACATTAGGATAAATATCTTCGATTGTAAGTTAAATGAGCCAACCTAACAGATGATGCTACGATCTGGTTTGAATGACAACCAATGTAAGTCCAGCTCACCTGGAATTTCACTTCATTGCTAATCTCCACTGGGGATAGAGATTGGAAGATGCTGTTCCGGGCTTTTCCCCAACCCTTGCTTGATTCGAGCCTCCTGGAAAAGGTCTGTTTACACCTGTCCAACTACAGACAGGAACTCTGTGAGAAAGTCCCAAGGGAGTGAGTAGCAGTGGGCAGGCATTTAATTCAGATGAACTGTGTTTTCTGTAAAGGAATCTCAGTGGTCCCCAAACACTTCATAAGCTTCCCTTTTGAATCACTTAGAAACTTCTTGAAAGTAAGTGACTGCTTAAAGTTTCAGTGGAATGTGAGTGGGTGCAAGGTGTTCAACTTTCTTCCTTAACCAAAACTGGTTCATTAGACTGTCAGCCAGGTTCAGAGTGACTCTGAGCATAAAATAGAAAGGAGAGGAGGACCTCGGTCTGAAGGGACAGACCCACACAGTTTCCTGTTGTTCTAGCATAGTTAACTGTAGCATCTTTCTCACTTTTTTGTTTGTTTTTTTGTTTTTTCGACACAGGGTTTCTCTGTGTAGTCCTAGCTGTCCTGGAACTCACTCTGTAGACTAGGCTGGCCTCGAACTCAGAAATCCACCTGCCTCTGCCTCCCAAGTGCTGGAATTAAAGGCGTGCGTCACCTTTCTCACTTTTAAGTATGTTCCATGTAGGACATTTCATTCTACTTCAGGCCACAGCCATTGTTCCCCGTTTCTATTTGCTAGTTCTGGCCACTGTTTGTTTGGGCACCTGCTCTGCTCTGTAAGTTCCTTCAGGAAGGCAGCATCTAGCATACAGGCTCCCTAGCTCCTCCCACTCAATGTGCCCATTCAAGTCATTTAGTAAGTGCTTTTGTGAGTGGATTACAAGAAAGATAAACTCCAGTTTAGACACTGAACTATCATAAATGGAAGGCTAGGCTTCAGATAGAGATGCACCATTGGAAAGATATTCTACAGACTGCTTTGGAAGTGAGAGACCATTCCTGCAGTCACGAAAAGCAACTTAGCTGAGCACTGGATGTGGTTCTTGGTTGGACAAGACAAATTACATACTATCCTCAGAATATAAAAATTTTAGTCCCTTTCTGTTCTCGAGAAGAGCGGTGTGAGTCTTTCAGCTTCTGCAGGCGCTCATGCAAGGGTGCCTCCTTCCTGCCTGTCAGGCTCAGTGCAGAACATGAAAGGGAATTCAGTGTCAAACCTATTTAAAGAGTCACAGAAAGGTTTGTTTTCATAAGAGGCAACATTCTGTTGAAACTGAGGAATTCTGCTCACCCTCGACGATGTAGCCGACAATTTAAAGATTCCAAGTGCCTGGGCTCCATTTACCCCTTCTCACTTGCGCCCTTTCCTGCAGTTTATCGCAGGAGACACTTCCAGCTGTCAACATCTCCTCGATTTCCGATATTCTGTTTTGCCTTGGTTGAGCATGTGACTTTGGAGCACTGGGTGGAGTGGGTCACAGCTCTTGGCGACCATGGATGAGAAAGCCATTTGTCTTAAGTGTTTTGCCACCTCAGGAGCATGTTGAAGAGCAGTCACGAAGCCATCACCCCAGCTGTAGCCAGCCCCTTGCAAGAGTGCAGAGAGAAGAAGGCAGAATGGAGATTCCAGTTCCTGTTAGACATCATTCTGTGTACTAGACACTTTGATGTCATTATTGCTGGCTGAGGTTCATTTAGAGTCTTCTCAGATGTGTTGCTGACAAGGTTAGCATATGAAGGTATACAGTGAATAAGTCTGAGGTCAGTTATGGCTTGTGAGCATGGATAACACGTAAGAAGTCACTGTGAAGATTTCCTGGTCAGTTTTTAATTTCAGAGTTCATGTCTCTTTCAAAGGCAGTGGTTCATGACTAGATCAGACCAAGACACAGAGAAATGGACCAATACATCAGCCTTAATAATGGATTTCCTCTCCTTTCCAAGTATATAAATTATATGGGAAAAGTGGTGTACGTCCGTTTGAAAATCAAGCAGAAGAGAATATTTACGATCATGTGTAGAAGAGAATGCACTGTGACATGCCAGTCCTTACTGTCAGAGAGATATTAGAGCTTTTGACTTTTGGGAGAGAGAAAAACATACACTTATATTTTTCCATGAGAGAGGGTTTCTTTGTGTAGCACTGGCTTTCCTGGAACCCACTGCATAGATCATGTTGGCCTCGAACTCGGAGATCTGCTTGCCTTAACTCCTGGATGCTGAGAATAAAAAGGAGTACACTACCATGCCTGGCCACCTTGAATTCTTAATTGCTCCTGAATCCAAATTTACCCTCAGTGTGTAGCTGGAATTTATTTTAAATTCATTTATCCTTCACACATATTTATGGAGTACCAGTTCTGTTTGTATCATTTGTAGGCCTTCTTCCAGAATTACATACACACACAACCACACATGCAACTTCTAGGCAATAAATGAACATTTATTACTGGGTTTCGGAACTTCATATTTATCTTTCTTAAAAAGATTTGCTTGTTTTATTCCGGCCTGCTTGCATGTGTATGTACCATATGCAGGCCTAGTGCCTGCAGAGTTCTAGAAGAGTTCATGAGATCTTCTAGAACTGGAGTTGCATTTGGTTGTGAGCCTCCATATGGGTGCTGGGAATGGAACAGGAGGTCCTTTGCAAGAATCACAAATGTTCTTAACTAGTGAAACTTCTCTCTAGACCCTTTGTGGGACATTTCAAATAGACTGAGAAATTTGATATGTCATTATTGGTTCTATGAGGGCCTGTAATAGGACAACTAATGTTGACATCATGTGGGAAAGAAATGGAACAGATTTTACTGGGGAAAAAGAGGTGTTCTTGTCAAAGGCTGTGGAAAGGGTGGACTCTGACTCTGTAGGAAGTAAAGTCCAGAGCTTTAGGCTGATGCACTACAGCCTTATGTTAAACTAGGGAGGCAGGCTGAGGGGGACCATGGACCTGGGCTCTTATCCATGAGGCAACAAGAAATCCCCTGTGGCTTTTCCCTGAGGAGTAACAAGGCAACATCTATGCTGTGAAAAGCTCTTCCTGGCTTCCATATATAAATCATTCCACATTGGTCACAATATGGATGCTGCTACTACTTTTGGAATCTGACAATTTCTAATAGAATTTAGTCATTAGTTAAATCCTTTAGATTTTTAGCAGCAGTTTAAAGGAGTGATTCAGTGTGGGTCTGGCAGCTTGTACAAATGATAGAGGACCTGGACCTGTGGTTCTCAGTTTTGAGAATGCCTCAGACTCTCGAGGAATGAGGAACTGCATCTTAACCAGATCCTGACTGGTTCTGATCCAGAGGACCAGGCTCCAGTTTGAGAGAAATATTGTCCAGGTAGGAAATGAGAAGAGCATCAGGAACCCAGAGTTCAAACCTCAGCAGGCAGCCAGTAGAGGATGGAACCAGAGGCTGCCCTGTGTCAGCTAGGCTCCGTCTCCCATTCTGGAGGGATTTTCTTCCAATGCACTTGAGATGGATTGTAAATCCTTCAAGTCTCTTCTAATTTATTTTCTAATCCTTTCATATCTGGCCCTTTTCTTAGCTCTGTGCATCATCCTGGCTCACTCTCTGTGTTTGCCTCTTTATTTCATTTTTCCAATGTTAAGTGACAACCTTTCTCTGCGAGTATTGGGTTCAATTGGCAGGCAGGTGTGAGGAGTGCCTGTGTGAGGAGCTGAAAGGAAAGAGGCTCATGGATAAAGAGGGTCTCTGGCTATGGCCTGATTTGCCCTGCACCAGCAGGCTGATCTCAGTGTATAGGGAAAGCTCATTTCACAGCTGCCACAGTTGAGAGCTGTATAGAGACAAGGAGGGACACAGGGAGAATTAGTTGAAGAAGGTTGTGGTCTCTCTTTTACTTGCCTGTTTCCCCCATGCTTGTCTTCAGAGGGGCTACACACAGACCTTCTCTAGCAAGTAGTAAACAGAGCTCAGAATTCCGGCTTAGCTGTCATTAGGGAGAGATGAATGTGAAGGGCAAATATCAGCCAGATGAGAAGTCACACAGAAAGGATCTCATAGTCTGTAGGCTTGCTGCTGGACAGAGAGGGACTCAGAAGTATATGAGTCCACATCTCCTGGTCCACCTGTCTTCTGGATGGTCCTGTCTTCTGGGACCCTTCTGGCATTCCCCAATGCTGGCTTCCTGGTCACTTGTCCCTTGCTGGCAGTGCTCATTGTCATTTTGTTTTCTGGTTAATGACTTTACCCCTTAGTAGCCTGGAGGATTTAAGTAGGTGTGCCATGCTAAGCCCATAAGAGGTGCAAATGGGCATTGTATAATAGGAAGCATTGTTACCCATGGGTGCTTGCTCTGTGTTCTTTTATAACCTGTTTGGGAGAACTTTCTAATGCATTCAGGAATAACTGGCATGTGACTCTTCTTGTCTTCAAGATTGTTGCAAAGTAGCCTTGTCTGAGGTCACTGTGACAGAAGAGCTTCTAGTTGTGGATCAGAGATTGTTTCAGGTATAGTGAGGCACATCGTATTAACTGTGGGGTGTTCCATGCCCTGGAGGCCTCAGTTACTGCCCTGGTATCATTCCCCTGGGCCCAGATCTACCCAGAACTTCAGGAGCTAGCCAGAGGAGGACACTACCTGTCTGCTATTGTATTACCTCTGCTGAAGTGGGTCATTACTTTCCTGCCTAGTAATGATCTAGTCTCACAGAGCCCTTGAAGGGCATGCACAAAGAAGGCTGCAACTGGCAAGAATGACAAAGCTTTCTTAAGGGTCAGACCTTAACACTTCTGTCCCCTTCACCTTTGTCCCTGAGACAAAGTGAAAGTGTTGAACTTGGAAAGTCTGTTTCTTTCATTCTTACCCAGCTCTTGTGGGTGACCAGGCATGTGTGACACACACTGGGGGCTGGGATCTTTACCACTTATGTGGTTGCCCACACTTCATTTGTTATATTCAGGAAGGGCCATGGCCTTGATAATTTATGTTTCTGGGCTTTAATTGCATATTCTATCTGGAGCAGCTATCAGAGTTTTCAGCTAGCAATTGAAATTTGATAGTGCCTGGGCTCTTCCTTGTTGGAATGATTTATCCTGATGTCCAAGTGCTGAGCTGAGCCCATTTCTTTGAAACCCAAAAAATGCCCACATAACAACTTTCACCTTAAATGCTGAGCTCTCTTTGGACGTAACAAAGCAGATCTGGGTCTTTGGAAATACATCCTCTGACCTTCTCCAGCCCGTTCCCCACTGCAGAAAAACAGACAACCTTTGCTCCCTCAGTGTGGGGATGCTGCCAGTTATTGAAGAGGTCTGCTCTAATTGTTCACTACAGAACTGTAGAAATAGCCAAGGATTCTGTTGGGCCCATAGAGCCTGAGCAAAGGCTTCTAAGACCACTGGATCTCCATAACATCCTTCTCTGTGTGGGACCACAGTGGGCTTTTGGGTCTCTTGGAAGTGGTATCATCAAAGCCTTTGTTCAATATTCCCTGAAAGGCCTGATTGGTTTCTTCTCTCCAATACATAGGCAGTCTGGGTAAACACTGAGTGAATGTACATTATGAGGAGAGAGACATTAGCAGGCTATACTTTTGGTACTACACATTCATGTTCAAAGGAAACTGACCTTGCCTTTGTTCTGGGTCTATAAACTGGGAGCTGGTTGAAATGAGAAAGCTTTGTTTTTATGATTTCGGCTTAATCCACTTGCACTGAAACTTTCCGTTCTCACATACCAAGGGAAGGGTCTGTAGGCATTGTGTTAGTCTGTTTTTACATTACTGTAAGAAAATGCCTAAGGCTCGGTAACTTAATAAAGAAGTTTATTTTATCCCAGAGTTCTGGAGTGTAAGGTTGAGGGTCTGCATCTGTTAAGTGTGCAGATTAAACGTGCTGACTCAGCACGGCACATGGGAGGTGAACGAGTTACACACGTCGTATCCCTTTTGGTATCTCCTTCTAAGAAACAATCCATGCTAAGTTATGGGAGCTCCACTCGGTGATCTATCTAATTCTAATCATCTCCTGTCATTCCTGCCTTTAAATTCCACTGCACGTTTAGCTTTCTACTCTCTTATCAGTTTGCAGGGGGACTAAATTTTAAATGGACACTTGGAATGCAGTCTCAAATCAAATTCAAATAATAGTGGTTTCTTAAGCTTCCCCTGCCTTTGGACTCTAAAATACCATGAGCAGCTAGCTAAACCTTCAGGCCTGTGTGAGCTGCACTGTTCCCAGTGCCAGGAGCATACTACAGTCCATTTCGTAGCTGTCAGTTGTGAGGCCTGACCTCATGACTCTGTCATGCACTTTCTTTAAACGTCTTCGAGAATCTTGGTTTTTACAGATCTTGATTTGGAATAACCTGTCACCTGTTTAGGTAAAATTATAAACTCATAAAAGTTTTTTTTCTTGTATATAAGTAGAAATTTTGACCATATGTGGTCAAGATAAAAGAAGAATGTCATCAATGAGTAGAAGAGACTTGGGCCTTGTCAAGGTTACATTGGATATAAAGCTTATGTTTTTTTCAGTTAATCAATATGTACAAATATATATTAATATATATATATATTTTCAACCTGTCCTCTAAAATTGTGTTTCTAGGACAATTATATGTCACCAGTGGGCTTATACTGCAGACCACTTATGACTATTTTCTTGTATTTAAGTTTGCTGGCAATCTGAAACACATGCTATTTTTAATTTCAGGAGGAAAAATATGCCATTGTCACTTGAAATCTTATGACAAATGAAAACTTGATAGTGTTTTCTGCTCTTTCCATACTGATTAAAATTTCAAGTTTGCTGGCTTTTCTAATACCAGGGTGTTCTTTCTGGGTCTGAGTGGGACGGGTGACCATCTTTCATATGTCCCTGATGCCTTGAGGACTGTTGTGAGCCCCACTGTGGACTTTGTTGATCAATTTTTCTTTGAGCACTTAATACTGACCAGAGAACTAGGGATATAGCAGTGGTTTGCCCTCCCAGGGAAGAAGGAGGAGTCCTAGAACACAGCTAGAGGTCTTTAGCTGATGGTCTCAGGCAGGCTGAGTCCAAAGGACTTAGTGGGAGTTCCTGTTGTTGGTGGAGCTCTGTGGAACCTAGTGCTTAAGGACTGAATTAGGGATAAAGATGACCTAGCATCAGGGCTGGGCTGCCACTGACTGTTGTCTACATTCTGCTTCATGGCCTCTTTAGCTGTCAATGTTGAGGGAGGTGACTAGACAAGGCTGACAGAAAGCAAGCTTAGGTGCTTGAAAGTAAGAAGTCACCAACGAACTCAGAGAGCTCACCAGAACCCACTCAGCAGCATGGAAAGGTTAAGCTTGAATCTTGGCACCAGAAATTCTAATTATGGGAGAGTTCCTAGAATCCACATTTATGCAGAGCCCGGGATGACTGTGCTACAAAGCCCTTTTCTCGGATCTCTGGATGACTCCTTAGTCTGTCTTCTTTTTTTTTTTCCTACCTGTTTCCATTTTCAGAGTCTTCTTCATAAAGCCATGCTGGATCATTTCATGCTTCTGTATAGAAAAGGAAACAAAAACAGAAAGAAAAAGTAAAATTCATGTGCTTGTCCACTTCCTCAATTCCACAGCTGGCCTTGGAGCATGTAAACCTAACCATGGCGCCCTGTCAATCTTCTCTTAATCTGCCATGCACTCTCACTTCCTGGCACAGAGCATCTAATCACAAGGAGAGTTTTCAAAGATGGCACAATGGGAGAGTGCTGAAATGGACCAGCCCTTTCTCTGCCTCTTAATCTCTCTATCAGGCCATGTTGTGTTACCTTCATCAAACACCTGATCGTCAGCATTTTATAATAAAATTAATTTTGCCTAGTTCACAGTTCCAGAGGTTCAGGGCCACGATGTTGTTTACTGACTCCACTTTGGCAAAGGCCTCATACGTGATGTCATCACAAAAGCAGGACCACATGGCAGGACAGAAAACCAGAACTCAACCCTGAGAACTGTTAGAATCCCTTCCAAGATCAGTGACCCCAGAGACCTCTTAAAGACATCGCCATAGCTTCCTGTGTAGACACTTTTGAGGACACACTTAACCCATACCTGCTCCATAGCATCATCTCTAGGAAAGGCTTAAGTGTTCCAGGTGGGACAAGGGCTGTAGCCCTTATCTAGCTAATCATACCTAGCAGGAGACTCTGGTCCCTCTAAACAAATAATAAAATGATGTCTCATAGTGCTAATGTATTTGGGATTGCCACTGAGAGATGCTGGCCGCTGGCTGCTGCTTCTTCTCTATGTGACTCTTGCAAAGGTAACATTCCATCTTTGGGTCAGAAGCCCACAGAGGATGGACAATCACGGAGGGGCGCCACCATTGGGATGAAAGACAGGAGAGGTGCTCACATTTTTTTTTTTTTTTTTTTTTTTTGGTTTTTTTTTTTTTTTTCGAGACAGGGTTTCTCTGTATAGCCCTGGCTGTCCTGGAACTCACTCTGGAGACCAGGCTGGCCTCGAACTCAGAAATCCGCCTGCCTCTGCCTCCCAAGTGCTGGGATTAAAGGCGTGCGCCACCACCGCCCGGCTGAGGTGCTCACATTTTTAAACCAGGGGTTTTTGCTTTGCACCTCCTTCTACATTATTGCTTGCCGTCCGTCACCTTCTCCAAACCTTCCTTGTCCCATTGATCAAGAGTCTAAGTGTGTGTGCCTCAACCCTCCCCTACATGGTAGGAAGCTCAAGCAGAGGAGGAAGACTGACCTCCTTGTGTCCTCCCACAAGCACAGTTCTGGGTGCCTGCCATCCCACTCTGTTTGCCTAATGCAGCTCCACACATTGCCAAGGCTGTATCTAAAATTTAAACACATTCGAATGAGAATAGAGAGAGCCTGGGGGAAAGGTAACACTTTCCTGTAAGAGGCATAAATGCCACGTCTGTGTTTCCCTTCTGCTTTTGGATTAAGGATAGAATGTTAATTAAAATGTACTCCGCCCCCCCCCCCCATCTTTTGAGCAGCGATTAATTTTTGTGTTGCTCTCCTTTTATCTGCTGAGTCTTTGAATTTTTGAAAACACAAAGTGTGAAATGTATTTCCTAGGGGTCATTCTAATGTTCCTTTTCATTTTATTGTTTTGATCTTCAGGCTGTGTGTTAGCCAGAAGAAGAGCCAGCCTTGTAGAAAGGAATTTCATCTCAAGAACTGGATTCTTGATCATGTTCAGATGACAGGAGCTCCTGGCTCCGAGCTACACATGCCTGTTAACTGGTTCTGCCTGGCCCCTATCTGGGATACGATATCCCATGTAGTCACAGCTGTGAACCCGCAACATAACAGGCTCTGTTACTTTGAGTTTTGCAAGCTCTTATGAGTTACTTTTGCATTCATACAATTTTAATATTTGGGGACAGGTTGTACCACTTTCCAGGGACCAAAAGTGATCATTCAGGTTTTTTTCCCCTTTTTATTGGGTGCTAATTTAGCTTGGAAAACAATTTAATTTTTTATGGATACTGTGTGTCTTTGACCCAGTTCTCTGTTCCCTGGGCTGTGTGTCCTCAGAAGATGAAGCTTATAATATTAATAATGTCTACTTATTA
>NW_022196913.1:24251085-24253651 GCF_008632895.1 Mastomys coucha
TGCCCCGTGCATCCTTCGAGTTGGTAATTGCCTTAGGAAGGCCTCTGGAGCTTCTGTGCATTAGCAGACTAGCCTGAGTACCGTTAGTATTGTTCCATGCAGCACCATCTGTGTGTGCCCAGGGTGGGTGTACCTAAGTGCAGGCTCAAGGGCCTTCCCACCATGGAAGAGCCTGCCATTCACAAGCAAAAAGAGCTGTCAGCTCCTGTCTCCTCTCACTATAATTTGCTGCAGCCTGGAAATGGGTAAGTGGCAGCTATTAAAAGGGCTTTGGAATAATTTGCAGTTAAAAGCGAAGATATTCCCAACTATGCTTACACTTTTTTTTTCCCTCACAGAAAGACTAAATATTTGAAATCCATACATGCATGCAGAATGCCACCCTAGGTCAATTCTTCCATGTATAGTGTAGTGATAATGATTCTTCTTGGCCGTTTCGGGGCATCTGAAGCAGAGTGACCTTCTATGGGGTTAGCTCTGGCAGTCTGGCTGCTGCAGAAGTGAGGGGACAGGAGCTGCTTGCCCGTGATTAGCTCTGTATAAGCCTTTTCTGGGGAACAAAGGGCTCTAGTTCTTAGCCAAGTGTCACCATGTCTGCCTTTTTGTGACTTTTAGAATTTGAAAAATTTTAAAACTCAGCTTTTAAAAATAATGCCGTTTCTGGTTCCAGGGTTGTAATGATCCGCCTCTGGCTTCTGCAAACATTGTGCTCATGCGCTGCATATACATACATACAGGCAACACTTATATAATAATAATAATAATAAATCTTTAAAAAAAACTGGTGGAGAGTGTTTAGTCAATGCTCAGTGGCTGTGAAGAGACCCTGTGATCATGTCAACTCTTATAAAGGAGAGCATTTAAGTGGGGCTGTATCCTAGGTCTATTCATTCTCATTATGGCGGGAAGCATGGTGGCACACAGGCAGACATGGTGCTGGAGTTCTGCATCTGGATCTGCAGGCAGCACAAGAGAAGAGAGACTCTGTGACTAGCTTAGGTTTTGAAACCCCAAAGCCCACTCCCAGTGACGTACAAACAAAGCCACACCTACTCCAGTAAGTCCATGCCCCATAATCCTTTCAAACAGTGCTACTTCCTAAATATTCAAATATATGAGCCTAGGGGATCATTCCCTTCAAACTCCAGCAGAAAGTGACTGGGGAAGACACTGATGTGCACATGCATGTGCACCCATGAACATAGACACAATTAGTTTTAACATGTATCTCTCAGCTAACTTAGTACATTATAGAGATGTTGTTTTGCTCGTGTCAACTGGACCTCATAAGAGCTGTCCATTTAGTCAAAGCATGTAATTGTAATAATTGCCTATGTTAATTTTCTTGTCAGGAAAATGATGTCAGTATTTGAGCTCAGTGAGAGCTAGGCAAGGCATTCTCTCCTTGGAAAGCCATGAGTCATTTCTGAAACTGTTAGTCAGCTTTCATGTGACAAAATGCCTGTGACAATCAACTTAAGGAAGTAAAGTTTTTGGTGGCTCACACTTACAGAGGTATCCTAGATCATAGTAACCTTGGCCAGTTGCATTTTGGCTTTGGGGAGCAGCACAACAGAATTGGGGGCTCAGAGCAGAACTGTTAACCTCCTGGCAGCCAGAAAATAGGAGGGATGGAGGAAGGAAAAGAGGGAGGAGGATCAGAGGAAGCAGCAGCAGCAGCAGCTGGAGTCTCCACATCCTCTTCAAGAGTGTGACTCCGGGGACTCCATTTTCTTCCCCAAGGCTCTTCCATCACCTCCTGGTCATGTCACAGGCTGACAACATGGGCCTGTGGGGAACACTGAAGAACCAAATGATAGTGGTGTGCAGTGTGTGTCATCTGCTCAGATGTTAGGTGACTCACAAGTAGCTTCTAACTAGGTGGTCTAGGTCACCATTCTGCCTTGGGGAGGATTGTGTGTGTGTGTTCTCAGAGGTCAGTTTGAGTTTTCAGGCGAGAAGATACAGACACAGTGGAGATAAGATCTTGGATGGAAATCCAAGGTTAATGTTTTTCAGGATACTGGAGGAAATGAGTGAGGCACCAAGAATGGCTTTTAAGGAATGCTGATGTGATTCTTCACTCATTGTCATGTGCATTTGAAAAACTATAACAAGTACATCGTATCTCTGATTTCGTTGACTTCTTGTGTGAGATAACACTAGGCTACAGTCATTTTAAGAGAAATATTAAGTATAATTGAGCTGGAAAATGGTATTTCAAGGGGAGTGTGGAAGGCACTGAGGTCAACCAAAGCCATGGAGCTGCAGAGGGACAGTCTTGCTGATTAGTATGGACTGCTGACCTCTGTGGAGCGTTTGCTGGGAAGCTTGCCATTATTTCTTTATGTTACGTCATTTTGTCTCACTACAGTTCTTTAATTACTAGTATTCTTGTCCCATAGAGGAGAAAACTGAGTCTAAAGACAGTGCGTAATTTTCCACAGACCAGAGTCTAGAGGGGCTGGGCTGAATGGAAAGATGGACTGGGTCTCTGTCCATCCTTACTCGGTGACAGGAGCTAACATCAAAGGAGACCTTTAAGAGTAGTTCTGTTGTTAAGTGA